>NC_056727.1:147707593-147802593 GCF_019279795.1 Protopterus annectens | reverse complement strand
TTACAAGCTGAATCATGGTTTTATAATATCCTCAATTCATGTTCTAACACCAATATGTCCTGCATACTCTTTAACGATTTGAGTCACGATTGCCCTCTCCGTTATTCACATTAGCACTGCATTAAATGTAGCATATGTGTTTGTGTATCTGACAGCCAGATTGCTATTATGAGTGTTTGTACATGAAAGTTTTGCTTCCAGAGACATTGTGTGAAATCATCGCTTGCATGTGTTTCCTTGAGGATTAAATGGTTGTCTGTGAACATTAGGCAATTGTTACATTGTCTCAAGAAACCCATGTTTACAAACCTGTCTGAGGAGAAATTGAGAAAGTGCATATCCTTGTTGTCAGGTCCTTTGTTGGGTTAGGTACAGGTCTTAGTATTAAATCCTTCTGAATTCTGGTCTGTTTCAATCCTCTGCTGAAATCAATAAAACTTTGGAAATACCTAAGCAAATAGTTGACTTCTAAATGACTCCCAGCAAGACTGTTCAAAGTGGTCTCAAAACTTTGACAGGCATACCAAGTACAATTGATAAAATATACACTTTGATGAAAAAAGGATGGCTAAGAGGAGACATTTTTTGACTTGTAGAGAGCTTTTGAAACTGTTGACCACTAGTACCTACAAAAACAGCCAAGATAGGTTCCGGAAACAGTAGTGTCATCTGGTTCAAAAATTACCTTTCAGACAGATCCTTTATAAAACAAAATGGTGACCTAAGTACTGCTACTGGCTCCTATACAACAGGTATCACTCAAAGATCTATTGTAGGCACTGAACTAATCTACCTTTTCATAAATATTGTAGCCAAGAACATACCTATCTCCAACACCACTCTGTACACTAACAACATGATTCTGCACATAACCAGACATTCTCCAGGTCTGCACAAACTACTCTGCAAAAGTCTTCTTATCCCTCTTTCACTGGCTGAACAATGGTCATCTTATTCTAAGTATTTGTGCTAGATCCAGTGCTATACTTAAAATCCACACTATGATCACTGTTCCAAAAAAATCTACTCAGGTTAAAGCTTCCTTCTCTACCTCTAATCATCTCCATATGAGAGTAAGCAGACATTTGTTAAAAAAAAAAAAAAAAAAAAAAATGTTCAATTCTCCCACCAACAAGATGCAAACTACAGTTAATGCCATCTATCAATTCATCAACCTAGTCACTCAGGACACTTCTGTAAATCACTTCAGGCTGTAATCTTGCTCCCTGAAACAGCATAATCCATCCTTTTTTATGCTCCTTAATGTTCAAAATTGAGCACAGCCATTAGTACTCTTGTCTTAAAAGCAAAATACAGATCAGAACCTCCCACTATGCTCTAAGAAGTCAGGATAATGGTGTCTTCTCCCTACACTGCCAATTATCTGCAGCAGAAAAAAGTTTCAGAAAGTGTGTTCCCGTTTATTGAAACCACCTTCTCATGGAACTCAGAAATATCACTTGATATTATTGCAGGGAAGAACACCTCAAGGAAAATTATAAATGCTTGTTCTAGTAAGACAATGGCTGAGCCACTTATACAACTGTACTTTCAATGACTAAATGTCTCCAGGAGAAATACTCAGTTTAAGAGTCATAGTATTCACTGCATATCTGCCTTAACTTGGTACATCTTTAAATTTTACTACTACTGTTATTATTGGATTGGGGAAACAAAGAGAATAAATGGGGATTGGTCAATGGGGAGTATGGAAGGGACCACATCCAAATTAGGTCATACATAACCACACACTTTATTGTAAGTCTGAAAAATATTTCCTGATGTAATATTTGTGTCAGTCATGTACAATCACTTGGCTTATTTTGCCAAGCGTGCACAATCATTTAACTGTTTTTTCTATAAATAGTTCTATTGCACCTGGGCTGTGGCCTACAATCAGCTCAGAAAACCATACATTACATTTTGTGGACTAATTCCCAAGGTCTTCAACTTGTGTTTGAAAAAAAAAATCACTATAGTCTACAGTAATTTTTTGAATATGTTGTTAAGTCCAGACTTGTTGCATAAATGTCCGACTTCAGTGAATTTGAGGAAAAGGAAGCACAATTAAACCCTTAGCTTTTGCAGAAGAAAGCTTTCCACCAATTCCCACCAAAGGATAAAGCCCTGCTTAATCCCCTTATTTAATATTACCTATTTTGATGTCACATATCATGAGAGAGGTTATGAATTTTCAAATAAATTTTGCTGTAGCATATCTTGCTGGATCATTTAGTTAGTACATATGCTCATCTGTCTGTGCAAGACACCTTAATGCTTTTCTTTTGCTTTCTGCAGGACCAGCACTTCCTGTGTCACATCCTGCTATATTTTTTAACCTTGATTAGCTGTGGTAAGAAAGACTACTGCAAGCACCTCTGTTATTTTAACCAAAGTGGATCAGATTACCTCCATAACTATAGATTCATAGGTGTGTACTAGGCTAATGGCCCTGGAGCCTTTAAAAGCCTAGCCCATAGGATTACCCTGGCATCGTGCCACCTGCCCTTAGTTCCCAGTGCTTCTGTCAAGTAGAGCCACTGGAGTGATCCCCGGGGTGAATTTTCTATTTTCCATTCACTCATCAAGATTTGTCTTTTGTACAATTACTACCATCTGCAGTTCTACTGATAACATGATTCCTTGTTCATTGGTTCATAGGTTCATAGGTTCATAGGTTCATACTAGGCTATCTGCCCTAGGGCATTTATAAGCCTATCCAGAGTGTGTTTGGCTTTCACCACCCATTTTAAATTAATTTTGCTATGCCCTTTTTCGAGGTTAGTATACTTTGCCTCTGTCTAACAGTGACACAAAAGTGATACCCGGGGTAAACCTACGATCTCCCATCCACTCATCAAGATTCCTCTTGAAGAGAGTCAATGAGGGACTCTGCCTAACCTGGACTGGGATTTTATTCCAGAGTGAAGGGAGCCTCTGGGTTATGAATCTGTCCCTCCAGCATGTCCTATTTATTTCAGTGCTGAGGTTCAAGTCTCTCAAGCGTGTAACTCGATGGGATTTGGATTTTCTGAGGTGCAGTATGTCCATTAATTCCGGGTTGGACATGGCTTTATACGTCAGGCACAGATCGCCTTTGAGCAGGCGGTATGCCACTGAGTAGAGCTGGAGTTTTTTTAACCGGGAAGCATATGGCATCTGTTTGAGCCCTTTGATCCTCTTGGTGAGCTACTTTTGGGGTCTTTCCAGTTGCTGCAGGTGTCTGGTAAGGTACATCCCAAAAGGGGCATTGTACTCAATTATGGGCCTGATGAGGGATGAGTAAAGAGGCACGATGACCTCCCCTGATCTAGATGTGAATCCCTTCATGATTAGGTGGGCTATATAAAATGTTTTTCTAACCACTTTGGCCACGTGGTTGTCAAATGAGAGATTGCTATCAACTTGGGTCCCCAGGCCCCTAATTACTTCTTCTGTACTTAATGGATTACCACCTATGTGGTAATTTGTGGGCACTTTGTTTTTGCCAAAGGGGATGACTATACACTTTTTGGCATTTAGCTTGAAGCCATGGCTCTGGCACCAGTTGTCTGTTTCTATGAGGCCCTTTTGGAGGACACTTATGTCGGCTGGAGAGTCGATTATGGTGCCCAGTTTGCAGTCATCTGCGAACTTGGTCAGCCACAGTCCTTCCGTGTTGGCCTGTACCTCCGAGAAATATATACCGAACAAGAGAGGTCCCAGGACTGAGCCTTGTGGGATACCACTTGTAACTGGTTTGGAGTTTGACATGGCTCCAGCAATTCTAACCATGTGGGTTCTGTCCCTGAGCCAGTTTGCAACCCATCTAGTGACATAGGGGTTTATATTTAAGCTGGTGAGCTTATCTATAATGCCCGAGTGTGGTATTGTATCGAAGGCTTTTGCGAGGTCCAGGTAGGCTGTGTGGACTACCTTCCCCTCGTCAATGGCCTTGGTGACTGTTTCAAAGAAATCAATCAGGTTTAAGAGGCAGGATCTGCCCTTAGCAAAGCCAAACTGGGTAGGATCCAGTGTATGTAGGTCCCCAATATCTTTATTTATGAGGTCCATGATGATCCTTTCCATAGCTTTGCAGACCAAGCTAGTCAGGCTTATGGGGCGATAGTTTCTAGGATCCGTTGAGGCACCACCTTTGTGGAGAGGGACCACTGTTGCTGTACGCCACTCTTTGGGTACATATCCTGTAGTAAGGCTGAGATTGAACAGTAGTTTTATGTTTGGGTTTAGCTCTTCTTGCAGTTCATGTAGGACGCAGCCCGGGACACCGTCTGGTCCCATTGATGCTGTGTTTTTTGCTTTGGAGAGGGCAGCTCTTATCTGAGCATCTGAGATGTCTGGGGGGCAGCACTCTGCTGGGATAGATATTTGCCCTTTTGGTGGGGTTGGGGGGGGGAGTTTGTGCTGAACCTGTCAGCTAGGATGTTGGCAATGTCTGTGGGTTCGGTGTATTTTTTGTCATTTTGGACTAATTCTGAGCATATCTGGGAATTCCCACCCAGGTTCCTAACATAACTAAAGAAAGCCTTGTGATTATCCTTAGTGTCCTGTGCAATTTTTCTCTCGAAGCTGGCCTTAAGATGATTTTATGAGTGCCCATAGTTTTTTGCTAATACTTATTAGAGATGCCTTCCCTTTTTGGGAATGTAGTAGCTTCCTCCTTCTGTTGTATAGTTTGTTTATGGCTGGGGTCCACCAGACAGGACATCTGCCTTTGGAGGATTGGGTCTTGGTTTTATTTGGGATTGCATGATCCATGCATTCCTGAAGGTTTTCATAGAATGCGTTTATAAAGGATTCTGTGGTCTGGGCCGTATTTTCCACAGGTCCGGGGGCTTTGAAGGATTCCACCTCTGTTTTGAGGAGTGTGAAATTTGCTTTAGAGAAGTTTTTCACTGTGGTTTTCAAGGCAGGGGGTGGAGTCAGGATGTGAATATCCAGTGAGATTAGCAAAAACCACCAAAACGAAAGATTTGTAGTACCACGTCCGAAAGACCAGTGACTTCAATTCCAGATAAATACCTTTTAATTCCACAGCAAATAAATAGTGGAAAAGCACAATGAAAATAGCAGCAATAAATTTCAAATAATCTAAGCAAAGCGTTGTTCTCCTAGCGCCTCGGCCAAAACAGCCTTTACAGAGTAAACTGCCTACACACAGCAAACCAATTAATAACTTCCTTCAAACACATTAAATCAATTAATTAATTAAAATCTTAAAGCAACATTGACATTATTTAAAATAACATAACAAAAATTAAATAAAACTTTGCCAATGGCATTCCTTATTAAGCCCAAAGGGCTGCAAAGTATTATACTTCATTATAAAAATAGACTCTTTTTTTCTTAGTAAATATTTCAAAAATTCATCATTAGAGAAATATACAAATACATGTTCCAAAATAGTAACTGCTAAACTATCAATTACCCCATTGTGTACTGAATTAAAATGTTCTGCCACAGGGCTAATTGCTTTTTTGTTTTTTATATCCCTAACATGCTCTTTAATTCTTTCACTTAAACTTCTCTTACTTTCACCTATATAAAAATAATTACAAGAACATTTTATCGCATAAATAATGCCCTTTGTAGTGCAAGTAAAAACATCTTGTGTTTGAAATTTCTTTCCATTAATTAAATGGAACGTGGGCACTATATATGGACATATGGAGCATTTGCCACAAGCACTAGTACCTAAACTTCTTATACTATAAATTATGAATTTTGTAGGTCTTTTAAATTTACTATGAACTAAAAAGTCCTGAATATTACATCTCCTTTGAAAGGAGAACCTGAGTGTCATTGCTGATAAACTAGACACTTGCTTGGTAATTATTTTCCAATATTCTCCATTATTATCCAGTGAGATTAGTTTATGGTCTGATCTTACCAATGAGGGATACACTTCTGGTCTGGAGCATAGAGTCCCCATGATGGTGATGATCAGGTCCAGTATGTTTTCCCCTCTTGTGGGAGTGGTAACAAGTTGTTCCATAGCATTTGAGTTTATAAATTCTAGGAACCTTTGGGCTAGGGTGTTTGGGCTTGAGTAATGCTCCCAGTCTATGTTTGTGTAGTTGAAGTCGGCCAATATAATGGTGTTTGAAGAGACCTTCATATTTTCCAGTGTTCTCAGGAAGGCCGAGTGGGGTTTCTGGGTTTGGGAGGGTGGTCTGTAGCAGGCTATAAACTGGAAGGCAGTTTTACCCACTGTTAGTTGCACATGGATAGTCTCTGATGCTTCGTGCTGTGCCACCAACCTGGAGGTTTGGGTATCTTTGACGAATATTGATACTCCCCCTCCTTTTGTGGTTCGGTCCAAGTTTTGGGGCCGAAAAGCATGGTATGAGGTAGAACCTGGTAGTGCTGGGGTGCTCACGGAAGCCTTGAACCAGGTTTCTGTTACTGCACAGATATCAATGTTCTCCATGCTAAGGAGAGTTTCGAGTGCGTGCATCTTGAGGTTTAGACTTCTGGCGTTGAGTAGCATTACTCTTAGTTTCTTATCCCTTGCGATACCTATGTTCTTTGGTATGTCTGAAGTGAGACTATTCACTGTGAGTAGATGTTTTTATTCTGATTAATTACATTAAAAAACCCAATTTTCAAATAGATGCAGATCCTTTTGGAATGATTCTATTATAGTTCAGAGAATATATTTCATTTATTTTATTTTACATTTGTTTAACAGGAAAGTCTGACTGGGTAGACCCCATTTTCAGCGGAGGCCTGGGGAGAAAAGCTCCACAAAAAGTGACAGTACATACATTAGTAACAGTAAATGCAGCATGACAACATATGCAACATAAGTTACAGTAGATACAGGAAGTCTAACAGTAAATACAACATTAGTAACAGTAAATACAGCATGACAAACAATATATACAGCATAAGTTACAGTAGATACAGCAAGTCTAACAGTAGATACAACATCAGATATGGAACTTAACACAGTGATATTATTAACATAGAACCTATAAGTATTAATTTACGTTTGTAAAGGGAAGATAATTGTAGATTTATCACACATTTAAGAATAAAAAGAAAAAAAAAGAAAAAAATCATAATACAAATAAAGTCACTGTCCAAGAGACAGGCTGAATAATTAATGGAGAGGGTACTTATGGTAACAGCAACTCAGCCAGGGATGATGCAAGAGTAGAGCCAAGTGTCAGTTATATAATTTTTGAGTAGTTTTCTAAACTGGTGTGTGTTGTCAGTGGCTCTAATACTATGGGAGAGGGAGTTCCAGGTTTTTGAGATATAAACAAAAAATAAGTACACAATGCAGAAGGTAGTCTTGCCAAGAAAGAACCAGAGTAGAAAACAATGTAGACGTACGACCATAGACACGATAAAATCTGTGATTTAATAAAACTCTTAAAACACAAAACAAAGAGAACGTAGGATAAGCGCTTTCGTTATAACCTTCTTCAGATCCTTTATTCACTCCCATCAAGGAAAAACTTTTAAACAGTGTTCAGCCAATCACGCTGTTCAGGGGTGGTTCCTCTTCCATGGATAATGGAGGCAGATCCCTCTAGTGGTAGTTCTCCAAAGTTACAAGTAGCAGGAATAAGTTCAGCTTACTCTCTCTTCCAGTTTCTACTTTTTATGTTTATGTTTATGGTCTGTTCTTTCAGAATGGGTTTTAGAGGTACCATTCCATTAAGGTCCAGTGGTTTATCTGCTCTCAATTCCATAATCCACTTGGTCTCTTCCACCTCTGTTCTGTTTCTCATGTCACCTCCCCTTCGGCTTTTGTTCAGCTTCATTAGAGCCATAAATTTAAAACTGTGATTTTCTTCTGCCCTAATATACTGATCAGGGCATTTGTAGCTACTTCATTTCTTATGTCTGATAGATGGCATAAAATCCGTTCCCTAAAAGCCCTATTTGTTTTACCTACATAGTAGGAAGAGCATGCTTCGCAGATGGATAAATATATAATGTTCTTGCTGGTACATGTGGAATGAGAGATAGGAAGAGTATAAGGTGTCTCCTGCAGTGTTGTTAGGTTTAAAGACTTGTAGTAAAGATTTATTTGATGATCTTAGTGTTCGAGTGTTAGAGTAAGGTTGTAGTAAGCTTTGGAGAGCTGGAATTTTTCAGGGTTATAGAGTAATTTGTGGGCCATGATTAATTGGTTGTATGCAAGAAGCTGAAGTAGTTCAAGACAGGAGAGTTTTTGAAGGCTGGACAGTGATGTGACCTGCTTAATGATCCAATAGTAAATTTAGCTACTTTGTTATAGCATGTATTTGATTTATCTAATTTCAGTGGCAGTTGCGGATTAATGTCATAGAGCATAACGGCTTAAATTACTCAATCAATATAAAATGCTTGTTAAAATTAAAAACACTAAGTGTAAGCTATTTTTAAATATCATTTATAGACCATTTTGTAGAATTTTACAGAATGAAAGCTATATATTAGAATATAAAAGACTTTTTGATGGGTAAAGTACAGTCTTGTGATTTCGTTTTCAGTCATACAAGTGGGGTAGTTGCAGTGTACAAGCAGAAAGAACAGAGGCAATAATAAGTACTGACAACTGAATAAAGGAGTATGTGACAATGGTAGGAAAGATACAACATGGAGGAAGTAAAGCAAGAAACAGGAGAGCAGATGAGGGAAGTAAACAAAGGAAAGAGGTTACTCAAGGCCAAAAACTCTGCAGACAAAAATATTAGTGTAGTTCATTGCAGACAGGCGGTATCAGCTAGGGAAAGTATGAGGACTGAGAAGTTTTATGTTTCTTTGTGTTTGAAACACACAAGAGTGGTACTTAGATGGGGTCTGCTGACAATTCTAAAGGAGATAAAGTTATCAGTGAGATGCAGCTTCCATGAAATTAAATTTCATTATGTTAAGAAAAAGCTGGGTGGGGTCATTTCTGAGTTTTTATTATAGTGTTATGCCTTTTATAGATGTATATCAGTATATCAGAGTATATGTTCATAGGTTCACAGGTGTTTACATCAGAGTATATGTTCATAGGTTCACAGGTGTTTACAACAGAGTATATGTTCATAGGTTCACAGGTGTTTACATCAGAGTATATGTTCATAGGTTCACAGGTGTTTACATCAGAGTATATGTTCATAGGTTTACAGGTGTTTACATCAAAGTATATGTTCATAGGTTCAGAGGTGTTTACATCAGAGTATATGTTCATAGGTTCACAGGTGTTTACATCAGAGTATATGTTCATAGGTTCACAGGTGTTTACATCAGAGTATATGTTCATAGGTTCACAGGTGTTTACATCAGAGTATATGTTCATAGGTTCACAGGTGTTTACATCAGAGTATATGTTCATAGGTTCACAGGTGTTTATATCAGAGTATATGTTCATAGGTTCACAGGTGTTTAAATCAGAGTATATGTTCATAGGTTCACAGGTGTTTACATCAGAGTATATGTTCATAGGTTCACAGGTGTTTACATCAGAGTATATGTTCATAGGTTCACAGGTGTTTACATCAGAGTATATATTCATAGGTTCACAAGTGTTTACATCAGAGTATATGCTCATAGGTTCACAGGTGTTTACATCAGAGTATATGTTCATAGGTTCACATGTGTTTACATCAGAGTATATGTTCATAGGTTCACAGGTGTTTACTAGGCTAATGACCACAAGGGTCTCTTTAAGCCTAGCCATGCATCCTAAATCTCTGACAAGTTCAGATACCCATGATAAGTGTAAGGAGGGGCTTGGAAGATAAAATATTTACAAGCAGGGGCCTGAGAGCGGAACCATTAACAGGTTGCCTGTGTCCATTAGAGACATAGGTGCCAAACCAGGGATGAATTTCTAATTGTCCAAGTTGTACTTGAATTGAGTTAGGGAGGAACTCTTCTTCACATGGATGGGGAGCCTGTTCCATAGACGGAGTAGTCTTTGGGATATATACCTGTCTCTTCAGCAAGTCCTATTTATATCACAGACAAGGTTTAAGTCTTTAGAATGTGTAATTCTGGTGCTGTTTGTTTTGTGGATATGCAGGAGATCCATCAGAGTGGCATCTGACAACACCTTGTATGCCAGGCATAGATCTACCCTCAAAAGCCTGTAGGGTATGGAATACAGGGATAGGGCCTTGAGGCAGTCTGCACAGGACATTTTACTTTTGCCCTGTATTCTCTTAGTGAGGAACCTCTGTGAACTTTCCAGTTGTTAGATATGGCTAGTTAGGTACACACCAAACAGGCATTGTACTCAGTGATAGGTTTGATAAATGCTGAATACAGTGGCACAAAGACTTCCTTGGACTTAGATGCTATACCTTTGTTTATAAGTTGCGCAACATATAACAATTCCCTCACTACTGTAGACACCTGATTGTCAAAGGCTAGATTACTACCTTAGTGTGTCCATAAGTCCATCACTACTCGGTCACCTCTAGGGGTGTGCTGTCAATATGATAGCAACCAGGGGTGGATGACTTCCTAAAGGATACTATTATGCATTTCTTGGCATTAAGTTTTAGACAATGTTTCTGACACCAGTTGTTTGTCTGTGTCAGCCCCTGCTGGAGAACATTTTTGTCAGGGTGGGATTCAATGACCACTCCTAATTTGCAATCATCTGCAAATTTAGTCAGCCAAAGACCATTAACAGTGGCCTTGAATTCAGAGAAGTAAATGCAGAAAACCTTAAAACGTAAACCTTGGGCACTGTTCTATTGTACCTTTGAAATAATGACGTAATGGTCTGGACACTGGTTGTTATGCAGTAGTTTGTATGTGAAGATGAGATGATATGCAAACAAAAATCTACAAATTGCATTTACTGCCTGGAGAGGAATGAGTCAAGCTGACCTGTCCACTCTATTTAGGAGCAGTGTGGCAACATTAATGAAAGTAAAACAGTAGAGCAATGAATGTGTTTAAGCAAATAAATTCATAATACAGAAAAAAAAAATAAAAACAGATTACTACAAATCACATATTCCATGGTGTCATCTGTATTAAGAACAGACAATGCAGACCATAACAGTGGTTGCAAAATTATTCAGAGATCAGTAGTAAAACAAATATGAATGGAAATCAGCCGAAAGGTAGCAATGCAATGTCAGTGGCAAAACAAAAACTACAGTACTTGAACCATTGATTGGAATCCATATCAATAAAGGTCACAAGCAAATTTCATTCATAACTGGAAAGGCTAAAGCATTTTCTTAAAGGCTCCAAAAGTACCTCAGGGAAGCTTCAAACCTGTTGTGCAAACCTCCCTGAGTAATGATCTGCTAGAACACAGAGCAGAAGGCTGTGAAGACTGCTGCACAAGGGAAACAGTACAATGAGCTGCCGACTGACATGTCAACAGACTGCAAACTCAATAAGCTCAATCCTTATGGAGGGTTTCAACATATATTATAATTGTGTTGCATAGTCCACTGGTTGTGCAAATGTGTTTTTCTTTTTGTGCTATACTTCTATGCAATATTTTTAGCTAAATATTTTCGTTAAAACATTCTCAAAATATTCACAACATAATGACATTTAAAGTCAAGTTAATGATCACTGTCTATTGACAGCTGTTTCAGAAAGAACATAATCATAATATATCTTAACTTTCAACTCTATGCAAGTGTGACTGATTATACTCACAAATTCTTGGATAGTTTTATGATATGGAAAATGTCATGTGCAACATGTCAACTTTAGTGTACTACTGCATTGTTCACAGATATGATTTTGCCATCATAATAGTTTTGTTCTTAGTTTACTTAGGAGTTTATTATTCTCAGATTGTGACTATGGGCTTTGAAGATGATTTCTTTATAACAGTTCAAATCATTGTCAATGCTCTACAAACATACTTTAGTGAGGCCCACTTCTTGGCTTCCAATGTCTTGAAATTCATTTCATCATAAGTCATGGATGAAAGAAAATATTTAGCACAATTTTAAATAGGTATACAAGTTAAAAAGGGGAATTACTGAGTTGTGGCCCAAAGATATTTTAGGAAATCAGCCTCCATAAAACTAGAATTATATAAAATCCAATGCATTAGGGAATTCTTCATAACTGCCTGACATTTTCCACATTTCCTGCTATCATTCTACATTCATTGCACTGCCTAAAGCACATGTAGTACATATTTTTGCCATTCAAAAACACTGGTGATGTGTGATGGTGTTCAGGGTTATAATCCATAAATGTCCAGATATTTGGCATGTTAAGGAGTAATATGTATTGTTTTAAAAACTGTGACTGTGTGTGTGTGCTATACCAGTATTAACCTACTGCACCTATCAATGACACATTTGTGTCTGTGCCACATATCCAAGACCTCTTTAAAGAGTGATAGGTAAAATTAGATTAGTCAATATCAGAGTTGTAAAGGTTGGGGCTTGAAACCATATATCAGCATGCGTATGTTGAAAGTGGATCTAAGTTCCACCTGCAACATGATGTACTATGACAATAGAATAACAGCAATGAATGAAAAATTGTGCTGTGATGCAATTTATAGAGATTTGTCAGGGCTGTAGACAAAACACTAATCAATAAACTAGAACAACTAGGTATTGATGCACTCTTGATAAGATGGACAGCTGCATGGCTTGCATATAGGACATGGCAAGTACCATACAGCAATTGGATAAGTAGAATAATTGGTTAGAGCCAGGGTGTCCCACAGGTCTCTATCCTAGGCCCAGACTTGTTCAGATTTCTCTTTAGACACATTAATTTCATTTGAATAGCTCTACAGTCTATATGCAGATGACTTGAGATTGGGTTTACTGATTACATGTGTTACAGATGGGGCATGTCTGATAACTAGCTTGACTAACTTGACCATTTGGTCACCGGAGTACGATATGATGTTAAATATATCACAAATTAAGCTTATCAGATTTGGAAAACATAAATACAAAGGTGAATATTACTTACAGCACACAGTAATTGAAACTGTCGATTTAGTTATGAACTTGAGTATATAGTTAGATCCAGCTTTGAGTTTTTGTAATCATGTCATAATCCCAGCCTGGAGTTCAGCTAGCTGTGGACTGGAGTCAGTTTATGGAGCATGAAGTCTCTGATATAAGCAAAAAGCCACCCATTTCCGTGCTGCTTAGAAATGAACAAACTAGCCGAAAATGCCAATGTTAATGACCATACACTTAGTTAAGTAGAGCACAAATCTGCTGCTTCTGGCACAATTTTGTTTTAAAAAAAAAATTATAAATATATATATATATATATATATATATATATATATATATATATATATATATATATATTATATCTGTGTATGTATATATATATATATATATATATATATATATATATATATATATATATATATATATATATATATATATATATATATACATATATATAAAATATATAATATAATATATATATATCTGTGTGTGTATTTGTTGGTTTATTATGATATTTATATACAGATATATGTATTGCCTTACATACCCAGATCAGGGAGAGTAAAGCTGCACTATGATACCTATAATGTTGGACAAAGGACCAAAAGGAAGGGGTCAAGATTAGATAATGCACTTAAAAATATGTGGAAGTGCATAGAATAACGTGTTGCACTTGGAGGACTATTGGGATATCTGAAGTTCAGAATTCTGGCAGTCTTCTCTCACATCATGTGTAAATGATGCTACATTTAATAGTAAACCACAAGTCTGTGTAAAACACAGATAGGTAAGAGTCAAGCCTGTGTACTTGCTGCAAACATTTAGGCAGTGGTGAGTCATTCCATGTCTCCCTAAGACAGCATGTGGAAACCTTGAAAATGTATGGCATTGTATATGAATACGTAAGCATATTGTCAAGCCATATATTTGCATTTATGGCAGCAACAACACTCACATTCACTACAGCCCCCCTGTATCTACTGAATTTCACCACACAAACATCAACTACTAAACAAAGTGTCCACTGTATTATGTTGTGTGCACACTCATTGAAAGGGCTAATTTAGCTTTGCCACAGGCTTGCCAATCAAAATGCAAACAGACACATATGCCCAAAATGGGTGCTCTTGCCACATAGCAAGGCTACAAAAGAGTTTTCTGACTGTTAGGCTACTAGCTGCAGATGACAGTAGGAAGCAATGTGACTCTGCAAGCCTCCCAAGCTGTTCAATACAGGGCTTGTTTATGTCCTCTACAATTAGTTCACCTGCAATAATTTACAAAACAGACTTGAACTGTGGCACATGCATTAAGTACTATCATCTGTACTGTGTATGGCTCGATAGGTAGGTGTCTTAATCTCACTTCAGCCCACTCGCTGTGTGTGTGTGTGTGTGTGTGTGTGTGTGTGTGTGTGTGTGTGTATGTATATATATATATATATATATATATATATATATATATATATATATATATATATATATATCCCCAAAGAGCAAGTGTGCATCCCACACTGTCTTCAAAGCTGGCATTGTTTTGCACTTTTTGTCTCATGCTTTTGATGTGGGCCTCCAAACTGATGTCATCTACCATAAGACTACTTAAAGCCATGTTAATAACACAAACCAAGTGCAAAAGAACAAACAAGCAAAACCAAAACGTGAGGTGCGAGTACCAATCCAAGACACACCGAAAGATTCCACAAAAATACTCCAAAGATCTTGAACACCAATTTATTTTAAAATAAAATGCATTTTCGCCACTACAAACAAGAAGCAGCTTCCTCAGAACAACATCACTGAAAGGCGCCAAAAAACATTTTAAATATGTACAGGAAGTTCTTTAAACGACATCATTTCCTGTCTTGGCACTCCTATTATGGAACAGACGAATAATAAGTATTATACATTAAATACAATAAAATAAGAAATATATATGCAAGAAAAGCATTTAAAAAATATTAAAAAGATATATATATAAAAAATATATTAAAAATTTAAAAGTTTTTATCCCTGTGAATTAATTGTCATGCAGGCATATAGTGTAGATAAATGTTTGGATGTTTTCATTGTTTTTAATTTTTAATTTTGTATAATAAATACATTTTTAAAGGTATAAGTAGTAATTAGGTATCTTCAGGAATTTATTGATGATAAGGTTAAAGTATATAATAATAACAAATTAATTTAATATATTTTAAATGCTTTTCTTGCATATATATTTCTTATTTTATTGTATTTAATGTATAATACTTATTATTCGTCTGTTCCATAATAGGAGTGCCAAGACAGGAAATTATGTCGTTTAAAGAACTTCCTGTACATATTTAAAATGCTTTTTGACGCCTTTCAGTGATGTTGTTCTGAGGAAGCTGCTTCTTGTTTGTAGCGACAAAAACACATTTTATTTTAAAATAAATTGGCATTCAAGATCTTTGGAGTATTTTTGTGGAATCTTTCGGTGTGTCTTGGATTGGTACTCGCACCTCACATTTTGGTTCCATGTTAATAACAGACTTAAGCCACATCACATGCGATAAATACTCTGAGCTGTAATGTGTAAGACTAGATAGGTAGCTCACTCCAGCCAACTTGTTGTGTTTGGGTGTGTATGTGTAACTTCCTCAAAACAAATATAAATCCCACACTGACTTACTTGGGCCTAGCAGGGGATGAAGGCCTCCAAATTCTTGACCCACTCCCAACCAGGCCTGCTGATGTCATGTACGATAAAACTACCTAAAGCCATGTTAATGTCAGATTTAAGCCATGGCAAGTTTGTTAAATACTGTGATCTAGAGTATGTAAGACTAGATAGGTAGGGGCTCTAATCTCTTGGCAGCAAACTTGGTATCCATGTGCTGTGCAGTGTTCTGCATAAATAAATGTGTATGTTAGACCATTTTACATCTGCCTATGGGATCATAGTCTCATTGAAATTTACTTGGCTATTGGCCCTAGTGCCCTTAGAGTCATAGCCAGGTTGTTACCCTTGTGTACATAATCAACACTTATTGCCCTTGTTCAAAGGGGACCCATCTGGGACTGCAATGGTGAAATTATGGTCAACTATCCAATCATATAATGGGCCAATGAGGTGCTCTGTTTGACATGATGTGGGAGTCTGCTTCATAGGTGTGTTAAACTGTGGTAGACAATTACTTCCTCCAGCAAGTTTTATTAATGTCACATGCCAGGTTAAGGTCTATACAGTGAGTAACCCATGTACTATTGACTTATGGATATGCAGCATTTCCAATACAGGTGGGTCAGAGACTGCCTCATATGCAAGCCGGAGATCCCCACTGAGTACTCTGTATGTCACACACTAAAGTGACAGTTATATCAGATGATCACCATGAACAGATGCTGAAGACCTGACTTCCCAGTGTGAGAAAACTATGTGTTCTCTCCAGTTGCCACAGGTGCTTGGAAAGGTGTATGCCAAAAGAGTTGTTGCACTTATTGGTTTGCAGAGGTAAAAGGACATGGAGGTTATGGCATTTACTATTTCTGGAGACAATGTCCTCACTTATTATATGAGCATGATAGAATGCCTGTCTTACCACTGCTGAGGCATGGTGATCTAAGGTAAGTTAGGTGTGTGCCCAGGTCTGCCACCCCTGAGCATGTATGTCAGGTTTTGCTATTGATGTGGTACTTAGCAGGAATACCATTGTTACTGAAAACAATGATAATACATATATTTGCATTGCTTCTAAGGCCATTACTTTGGAAACAATAATTTGTTCAAGTAAGACTCTCATGTAGAATTTTGACATACTTTGCAGATTCTATGACAGCTCCCAGTTTACAGACATCAGTAAACCTTGTCAGCCACAACATGTACTTTTTGCCTGTACTTTGGAGAAATGGATAGATGTTGACTGCTGGAGGTGGATTCCACTATATTAACTATATGACCTCTATCACTGAGGCAGTGAGTGACCCCACTAATGATATAAGGTCCGATGCCTACTGGGTACAGTGGGAGTAATGGTTTCACAAAACCTGTCAGCCAACATGTTAGCTATATTGACAGGCTCTGTATATGAGTTATCATTAACCATGAGTTCGGCAAACATGCACGCCTTTACTTTTGGGTTACAAATGTAACAATAGAATGCCTTGTGATCGTTCTTTGCAGAGGAGACTAATTTGAACTCATACTTTGTTTTGGAGGACTTCACAACAACGCTAATTTGCTAATTAAAGCTAACAAGGGAGTGTTTACAGTTTAGGGGGGGCTCCCTCCCTCTTACCCTTAGACAGCAATGTCTTCCTAATATTGTAAAGCCTGTTACTGATAGTTATCCACCAGGCAGGTTTGCTTCACCATGAGGAGCTTGTTGTGCTCATGCCAGGTACAGCTGAGTCAGTGCAGTCATGCAGGTGTTTATATAGTGCATTGGTGTAGATCTTGGCATAGCTTCCAATTACATCAGAGGGAGAAGGTGCAATGAAGCTATTTAAACCAACCCATAGGGAATTATAATCTTGAGTGGTGAATATATTCAGTGTATTTGCTGCAAGAGTGGGTTGGGGGGTATCAGATATGAATCCTACCTCGAGTAAAACTGATTTGAGGTCAGATCTCACCAGGGGGGACCTCACAGTGGGGGTGCTACTGTGGTCACCCATATTGGTAAGCACCCAATCAAGTATGTTAGCTCCCCTTGTGGGGGTGTCAACCAGCTGGCACAGGCCATTTGAGATAATGACACTGAGTAAGCTTTGGGTAAGTGAGTTTGAGCATGAGTAATCTACCCAGTTGGTGGGTAGTAAAATTCACCCCAAACCATGGTGCCAAATGCATCTTGATAGAGTCATGTAAATACAAATAGGTAGAGTGGGTGTTCTTATTTATGGACAGGGCTCTTGTAGCTATCAATGGCACCCCACCTAAGTACCATGTTCAGTCATAGCCTCACCACAGGGCTTTGTGCCCACTGAATGGTGCACAGCAACAGTTATACCACTTCACAAAGGGGGAGCCACCACGGACCCTGGGAACTACTGCCCCATTAGCCTGATGAGCCTGGTCTGCAAGGCTATGGAACATATCATCATGGAACCTATAAGCAATGACATTGGTAATCTCCAAACTCTGCACCCTACCCAGTTTGGGTTTGTAAAAGGCAGAGCATGTCTCCATAACCTGATACACTTCTTTGAAGCAGTCACCAAAGCCATAGATGAGGGTAAGGTGGTTCACACAGCCTATCTAGATCTCTCCAAGGCTTTTGACACCACCCCCCACTCTGGAATTATAGACAAACTCACTAAACTAGGTATAAATCCCTATGTCACAAGATGGGTTGCCAACTGGCTCACTGACAGAACCCACACTGTAAAAGTAGCAGGCTCTAAATCCAACTTCAGACCAGTGACACGTGGAGTACCACAGGGTTCAGTCCTAGGTCCTCTCTTGTTTGGTATCTACTTCCCTGATGTACAGGCTAATACAGAAGGTTTTTAGCTAACAAAGTTCAGAGATTACTGCAAACTAGGAGCCATAATTAAAACTCCTAATGATGTAGACATCCTACAAAAGAGCCTCACTGAGACAAATGCCTGGTGTCAAAGCCATGGCCTCAAGCTCAATGCCAAAAAAGTGCATTGTTATCCCTTTTGGTAAAAACTCTGTACCCATGAACTACCACATAGGTGGTAGTCTACTTAACACCAAAAGTGTGATAAGAGACCTTGGGACACAGGTGGACAGTAGTCTCTCCTTTGATAATCACATCACCACAGTAGTCAGGAAATCCTTCTACGTGGCACACCTCATCACAAAATGTTACTCATCCAGGAAAAAAGAGGTCATTGTTCCCCTCTACTCATCACTCATTAGACCCATTATAGAGAACAATGCCCCTTTTGGTATGTACCTCACAAGACATATACAACAACTGGAAAGGCCACAGAAATACCTCACAAAGAGGATTACTGGCCTCAAACAGATGCCCTAGACAGACCATCTCAAAAAACCCCAGCTTTACTCTGTCACATATCACTTACTCAGAGGCAATCTCTGCTTAACATACAAAGCTATGTCAAACCCAGAGCTGTTGGACATGCTCCACATAAAGAAATCCCAGTCCCTCTGAGCTACATGCTCTAGGGACCTAAACCTTGTCACCACAATAAACATAACATGCTGGAGGGAGAGATTCCTGTCCCAGAGACTTCCCATACTTTGGAATAAACTACCTATCTATATCAAACAAAGCTCCCCATTAGCACTATTCAAGAAAAATCTTGATGATTGGATGGGATATAGGAAATTCACCCCGGGGATCACTTCTGTGGCTCTGCTTGACAGGGGCACAGGAAAATAATTTTCTTGGTTGGCAAAAGCCAGGGTACCATTTGGCTAGGCTTATATAGGCCCTAGGGCCAATAGCCTAGTACCTACCTATGAACCTATGAATAGGTGCCCCACAACAGCCAATAACAGCTGAATGGTATTCATGGAATCATAATGTATAACCAATGTGAGTGTGCATGTATCCTTAATGAATATTTCTACACTGCCAACATTAGCCTGCATGCCTTCAGTTTGAGGTCTGCACGTGTGGAAGGAGGTGTAGACTGCTTTGGCTGTGGTGCTCACCACAGCCTTGAATCAGCTGTTCATGACTGCACAAAGTTTTCTGTATTCCGAGATGAGGACAGCTTCCAGTGAGTTAAGTTACCTGTTGACACTCCTAATGCTTAGCAGCATAACCTTGAGGTTGTTTTGTACATGGGGTGTTTACCTTGGGAAATTTATCCTTCAGATATCACCTAAAAAGGGCACTATAGTGGTGGCAATAGCTTTGGTGAGTATCCAAAATCTCAGTGTTGACAGATGAAGAACAACTCTAGCAAAACATCAACGTCTGTGGAGCATGTCATCCCAGGCTACAGTTAGTGGATCTCCTTAGATTTACACCAGATGCTAAGCCTATTATTGAAGTCAGTCATGTTCTGTTTGTATTGAGGCATCATCCTAGCTGAAGATAAAATGCAGTTGATGGCCAAGGGTGTAACTGCCTGAAACACATAGTGTAAGAGTTCAGTCATGTCTGTCATCACACAGTCCTGAGAGGTGTGTATCAAGTTTTACACAACAGCATGAACTATGATGTAGTCATAACAGTACCTGTTGTTGACAGATTTGACTGTATGTGGAATATGCTGTATCCAGGCACCTCACAGGCAGCTCACCATGAAGCTTACCTTAGCTAGCCTGGTGAAGGGCCATCAATGTGATTCATGATGTAATCACCTTTGACTAATATGTTTCCATTTGTGTTGTGTGGTAAGGGTTTGACCAGTGAGACAGTGTTGCCTTAGCTATTATGTGTACTGTATTCTGCAGAGGTACTATTATGTGTAGTGTGCTTGCATTGCTGTTTGTGAGATGTTTGATGATTAGGTATGTTTCTGGTATTGATCTCTGCATATGTAGGTATGTGTGATGTGCGTTGGGTGGAGTAGGAGGCAAGATGGGTATGTTGGTATCCCATTCATTGTCATATGTGCTGTCAGGTGTGTGAGAAAGCACGGGTACAAGGTATTTAATGTAGCTGCATCTCACACATGTGTTTGTGTGGAGTAGGAGTACAGATTTGGGGACACTGTCCACATCTCTGCAACAGTCAGGGAGAATGCCGTTAGCAATAGATTATTGCTTTTGTATACGTCACAAAGAGATAATTGTTTACGCAGTAGCCTGGCAGATGCTTACATGTAACATGTTATTATATTTATGGTGTCATTCTCAGGGAAAACTCTACCTGACAGCATAGGATGGCATGGTAGACTGAGTACACTGTTTTGCTAGGCTTGTGGCACTTGAATGCACCATAATCCTATTATTAGACATGGTCAGAAAAGCATACCTACAAATATGACAATGTCCAATCCCAGGAAAGTAAGGGTCTTGCTGCTACACCCCTGGGGTTCATAGCCTTGAAAACATTATCTGTAGGCACTCTTTGCAGTGAAGATGTGCATGTCCATGCATGCACAGAAAACTTGTCCAACTTTGCTGTCATTTACATTAGCCTTGCAAGTCTATTATGTCTGTCAAACTACCAGACAGCAAATGTAAGTTGTGAGATATAATGTGGGAATACAGTTTAGTGTTCTAGGGACATAAATGTACAGTATGACATACCTAGAACATGTGGGAGGGACACAGACATTTCCCAAAAGTGGCCACCTGTCTCCAGTAGGCCTCACATCCATGTCACGCAGATCATTAACATTATGCTGTTGAAAGCCAGCCTGTATGAATTGCTGTGAAACTGTCAGCTAACATGGATCACTGCTGCTGTGGAGCTTCATGGAGCAACCTTGGTCATCTGTGTTACCTGAGACTTAACCTTATATTGTGATGCAGCAGCTGTGCTCCTAATCATCATTGGGTTGGTACCCTAGTCAAATGCTGCGAGCCTCGGAACCCAAAGCATACTACATGCAAACATCAAGTGATTGTTTTTTTTGCTAATTAAGGCATCTCCCTGGAACAGGATCAACAAACAGGCTTTGGCCCGATTCGTATATTGAGCTTGGTGCTAATGTTTTGCTTCTGGTGAGAAACAAAGAACACAAGTTTTGTATCCCACCACAGTGAATAGTAGTAGCCAGGTAGCAAAAATTCAGGCGACTCCCCTCATTTCAGCATCCTTCATAAGGAAAATGTTCTTTCCCAATATGCACTTCTTGATTAGTGTGTAACTTCAGAATAACTGCCTAAATACACCATCCTTAACTTTACAGGGTGTACGTATTACTTTACCCTCCAGTGTTTGGCAGTGTTCTCTGCAGGACCAGGCACCTAGGGTGGCATTTTTCTTGGAAGCCATGATCGCATTAACTCCACTACTGACTTGCACACAGGACAACTAGCATGCACTGTCAAGCATTGTCCCCATAGTTGCGGAACAGATACTTGTGACATTGAGTGATATACTCAATGCAACTGTGTAATCAATAATAATGGATCTGTTGTCATGGATATGAGGAATCCCACTGTGACCTTTACCACCCTGTTGGATATAGGCATCCTGAGGCACTGTAGAAATCACGTTTACCAACAACCACTTCATTATCAAACAAAATTATATGGTATGTGAGAAATGCATATACACAATGACACTGGAGGCAAAGCTCTCACATAAAAGTACTCCTAATGTCATTAAGGTAGTTAGTGGTACTCAGCCATCACACAAAATCCAAAGGAGACATGAGCTGAGGCATTGGCATGTAACTGACATAAATCACAAAAACCTCGTAGAGAAAGTCCAAATAACAAATACCTTCAGCAACCCCATATGCACATTGTGAAAACAACACACATATCAACACATAGAGCAACAAGTTATAGAGGAACATCCTATAAGCCCATAAGTCAAGCCGACACACCATCCAACATTATAGTCATTACTGACTTTATGCAAATGAGGAGCTGACATTGAATCCCACACTGACACTAATGTTCTTCAGGATGGGCTTACATAGACATACAGTTGTCATCAGGGCCATGGGCTAACAGTAAACATCAAGAAATGTACAATACTATCCTTTGGAAATCATCCACCCTTCATAACAACTGCACCGCCAGCATGCATCAAACAGTTGACAAAGTAGTCAGTGACTTATGGGCACAGATACTGATCTACCCTTTGCCTGTCACATGTCGGTAATACTGTGGACATTATCCTATGTTGCACAATCTATAAACAAAGGTATGGCATGTAAACCAAGGAAGCCATTGTTCTACTGTAATCAGCATGTAACACATCTATCCTTGGTGCAATGACGCCTTTGGTATCTAACTAGCCAGGCATATCTGACAATTGTAGCATCCACAGAGGTTCCTCATTTAAGCAGTACATGATGTACATAACATGTCCTATGCAGACCATGTAAAGGCCCTATCCATGTAGTCTTTCCCCTACGTACTTTGCAGGGATGGTGTATACCTGGCACACAGTGTGGTGTCAGACCCCACTGTGGACTTCTTGCATATCCATTAAACAAGTAGCACCAGATTTACCTGCTCTACAGACCTACACCTTGACAATGGTATATATACGACATGCTGGAGAGACAGGTTTGTAACCCAGATACTACACCCTATATGAAACAAGCTCCACATCTTTATGAAACACATTTCCACACTGACACAAATCAACTGCATGTTATATAACTGGATGGGGAACAGAACAATCATAAATACTTATGGACCAATGTCTACAATGAGAGCAAGGAAACTGTGGTTGATTCACCACAACAACCCAACTTGTAGATATTTCAGGTCTGAAAACCCTGCTTACAGTTATCAATGGTGTCATACCTTGACAGTGTATAAGGATGCATGGCTAGGCTTAAAGGAGACCTTGTGTTCATTAGCATATTAAACATATATGAACCTATAATCCCCAGAACATAGACTGTGCTACCTGTCTGACAACATTTGTTTTGTCTGCTGCCATTTGATTCTATGCTTTGACATTGATGGGTTGAAGATGTGTACTGGTTAGATAGGTGTGCCCTACACTGTCTTGAAAGTGAGACATTCATATTCTCATGTGACACCTGCCATTGTGTGACTAAACAGCCATTACAACAGCATCTGTCGTAATGTACACACATCATTATGGTATAGTCATTATAAATGGCAATGTACAAATTCGGAAAGTGAACAGTACAAGTAGCATATCAAAAGCAACATTGACTAAAACAATTTCATATTAATGTAGATGTCAACCTGTGCATCAGACACAGCATCCATGAGAGAGATGAGAGGGATGTTGCACAGGTATCATCATTGCACAGGGTGTTGTGTGGGGGTGCAGGAAGCCTAGGAGGACCCAATAGGTTGTCAAGCTTGGGTGTGGGTCAAGAAAGGATGCAGGTAACCTGAATGTGACATTGGTGTGTGGGTGTCTGACTGTACACAGCCAAGCTCAGTGCTATCCCTATGTGTCTGTATGTTGGACAGCTGTGAGCCATGCATGGTAAAGCTGACAGTACATCCTCCTCCCCTGAACATGTGAACTGGCTTTGCCAGGAGTTGCACTGGCAACTCCACATACAGGGCCAGATGCTGTGCTACTACTTGAGGGTAACTGCTGTCTGATGGGAACATGTTCTCCCTGGGACCACCCAGGACCGCAAGCCCATGGTGTGCCACTTCTTGGTGTGCACAGCACAATCTCCTTTGAAGTTCTGCATGTACTGCCACTATGAAAGCAGTACCAATTTGACTCTCAGCAGATGTAGTTGCTGACTTACATCCACAAGGCCAACGCTCAACTCCAACCAGATGTTCCATCACAGACAATGTGCATTCCAATAGTGATAGTGTACAATTTCACTCAGACCATCTTTCTGCTGCATCAGTGAACCAATCCAGGATGTCAGCAATCCAGTGGACACAGTCGCAGATGTCAAACTGAGCTGTATCCATAACTCTAAGCATTTGCCTGGAGTTCCTTTCTGAGCATGTGTGTGCCTCCATGATGGCCCTAAATGTATGCCAAGTGACATGATATGAGACACCTGCAACAGGTGGTGAAGGGGCAGTAGGCCTCCTATGAGCACCCCTATCAATCTGCCTGTATGGAACCTTGCCAACTGTTTGGCTATGGCCAGGGATGACAGTCACTGAAGGCACAGTAGCCACACTACCCTGTTCAATGTCCCCACCCTCTGACTGTCCAATATCTTTGGCCACAGAGGACTGGGTATATGCAGGCATACTGGGTGTGCATGGTGATAATGAGGGTGGACGAGGGATGTAAACCTCTGTGTCAAATTCTGCCCCTGCAACCCCGAGCTGTGCCTCTCTTTGCTTGCCATCATCATCAGAGTCTGAGAAGACACTGACATCAGGTTGTGAAGGGGACAAAGACTACCCTCCCTGGTCACCTGTGATAAAAATGGAAAAGCATTACATTAATACCTGCACTAGTATGCTCTGCAGTACTATATTGCAATACATGTTAAGCTGTATACTACTGCTGTCACTATTACACACTTGTATAACCCACAACTTCATACAGTAGGACATGAGGACATTATTTTCTAACCCACATATGTAATCATTTGGAAATAAATGCTCTTTAAACAGTAATCTCATGAGCAAGACATAAATGATGCACACTGTTGACATTTTGCAAAACTCTGTGCAGTTGACAGTTATGGAAATCTGTTAAGTCCTGACAATACCGTCAAATCAATCACTGTGGTCACACCTACAAGGCACAGGTATGAGTCTAAACTGTGTACAGGTAGAAAATATCTGTACAGTTGGCAATTTTTCAGACAGTACATCAATCCAGCCAGCAGGCCTGTGATGACATTTGAGCAAATACAGTGAACTGAATCTACATCTCTGCCAAAACAGTTTTGTACCTAACAACAGCAGGAGCATGGCCTATTCCTATTCCTTATGGTCCTGAAAAAATGTGAGGCAGAGGTAATACACACAGCAGTGCATGTGACAGTATAACAGGGCTAATACTTCAAAATATCTCACATTTACATTCCCTGGTACGTTAACAGGTATGTGGGTCATAAACTGTGCATGAGCTGAAAACTGCAGCTAATCTTCCCCCCAAAACACCTGACAACCATGTAAAACTATGTGCATATGCCACTGCTAAAGTATTCCAGTGATGATCAAACTAAGTATACTTGGACACTCTTCTTGTGTGGAAGCAGTGGCACCTACATCCATGACATATGGGGTGATGGATGCCTGGGAGCTGTCCTGTGTTGCAAGATTCACCAGGAATTCCTCAGTGGCTGACAGAGGATGTTCTGCTGCAGGCCAACCACCACAGACCTGACGATCCCTGGCTATGTCCACTGCACGTCTGTGTGCCATGTTGATCATATCTGTCACACTGTGTGACACCTGCTCATATGTGTGATTTTGGTGACCCACAACATTAATGCTATGCATCAGTTCATTCACCAAGGTTGTATGCTTGTGCCTATTTGCCCTCTCTCTGGACAGCAGAACTTGATGGTGTTGTCTCAAGTCCTCAATAGTGAAGTCATTTTCTGCCACAGTGAAAGGTGGATGCTGTCTGGCATGCATGATATTGACTGAAATACAAATAAATGAGAACACATCAGGATCACATACTTCAGAGTACAGTAAGGAGAAATAAAGCAATAAAGGAAGCCTATTGGTATTCCCCGCTTGATTAAACATCTCTTAATCAACAGTGTGCCAAACATACAAAGGCTGTGAGAGGAAGTAAGATAGTTGCAAGAGTGACCCATTGCTGTTTGTGACATGACAGATACCTATAATCACACAACAAACACAGGAGTCCATTGTAGTATGCCACATTGCAGGGAAACCACCACCCATAACATATGTATAAACAACAGTGCCAAGCAAATAGCAGGGTACTACTACAACTGCTAACAAAGGAAGTATCCAGGTGACATGCGTACCTAGTTAATACAGAGTATTAAACCCTTGCTGTAATCTACATCCTATGTAGGTGTCACACAGCTGGAGATAACTGGCATGTCATCATTACATTTATAGGAAAGGCTTACTGATGTAAACCCCATTCCCCCTAAGTAAATTCAAACATATGCGTCATGTTGAAAACAAAATGGTTTCATACCTGATGGAGTACAAAACTCCTCCATTGAAAAATACAGCTATATGAGTACTATGTGAATGAGTAAAGCATACAAACTGACTGTCATATACAATGATTCTCCTAGCTAAGTGTTTGCCTTTTTAAGATGGGTCTCATTAGTAGCTGATTGCCTCCGAATCAATCTGCAGTTCAAGAATGCTACATGCAGTATACACAGCCTATTTGCAGTATAATCAGCCAATCCTATGCAAATACTCAAAAATATATAAGGCATCAATGTAGATCCCATCCCATTTCTTATATGTTGGGGTGGAAATTTGTGGGTTAAAGATACAATGGCAGCACAGTGAGAATGTTTGTAGCAGCTACTTGTTACATACAGATGTGTGTGCTACAGGCTGAAGCTGCTGCTGCAGCTGCAGACAATAGGCATAGTTAGAGAAACTGCAGAATGTGCAGGGCGATGACACTTAAGAGTAACTGTGTGACCTGTGGCAGCTTTGGTGTACAGCTAGAGCCTGAGTGAGGGAACCCATCCTATTGGAATGTGAGGTGTGTGCTTAAGGTAAGGGAGAGTATAGGGAAACAATGTTGTTGTATCCTAGAACAAGGTAGGAGGTACATTAACCATTATGTCAACCAGTTGGATCACTGCCAAGTCATGTGTAATGTCATGGTAGTCATCTAGAACATGTGTGCTGGCAACCATTGCTTGTAGCATGAGTTCTACATATGTATGTAACGTGTGCTGCCGTGGTTCTCTGTAATATCACTAGCAAATCATGACTGGGCCTCATTTGAATTACATGCTTCAGAATTTTCTTGGAATTCATAGTAATGCATGACCTGACATTTTATGCACATTCTAGTATCGTAATAGGAATAATTTAAATGTGATCCGATCTGTAGGCCTTTGACTGCCATTATTTAGAAGCAGACATTCCATCTGTACTGTTTTGGGTGGATAAATAGGTGATGAGACAGTCATATATACAGAATTTATACTGGTGATGTACACAAACATGTATTTTAAATGCTAGATACAGCTGTATTTGAACCCAGGACCATATGGACCAAAAATTAATGTTTTCACAGTATTTAACAGATTGAGGTACTGAGTCACTGTGATAGCAGGTGTATTTTACCTGTTCTACATATAATTGCACACTTACCTGCCGTTACATACCTCACTAGCACTATATTTATGTGTATGTCTTTATAGTAATGTATCTCTCTACCAGTGACACAGTTATACTCTTATTTTTCCATTAGTCATATAATAGGTTTACTTTTACATGTTGCAGATATAATTGCACAGTTACCTGCTGCTAGATACCTCACTTACACCTATTCGTATGTGTATGGTTTTATAGTGATGTATTTCTCTACCAATGTCCCAGTAAAACTACTATTTTTCTATTAATCTCATAGCAGATTTGCTCAATGTGGAGTGATGTGCAGCATCACTTAAAAATGCTTAATGATGGGATCTGGAGTGTTTCTCCCAGGGTCTCCACTGAAAATTGGCTTGTTCTAAGTTGAACTCTCCCAGTAAGCAAATGTTAAATAAATAAATAAAATAAAAACTATACAATTACTATGTTTTGCTTAAAACACCTTTGTTAATTAACAGCTGTGTTGCTTGATGGGTTGATGCACTATTCTGCAGGTGCAATGGTCCTGGGTATGAAATAGAGTGCTGGTATAATTTTTGAATGTCATTAATATTTTTAGATGCACATATATCAATATCGCACCATTTAGCATGCAATAAATATTTAAAGAAATGAAAAATGGAGAGATAGGACAGTGGTGAAATGGGATGCCAGAATGGGGAAAACATAGTGAAAGGCAGGTAGGTATATGCAGGAAGGGTGTAGAAAAGAACCATAGCTATCCATTTCTTGTACAGCAACAAGTGTGCACGTTGACAGATTTGCACATGACTTTCAACTCTCACCCCCAGAGAGAGGGGTGAGGACAACATAACTGCGTTGTCAATCCAATTGCACCAAATTAAGTGTATCCAGTGGACACATGTGTGAAATGGAGAGCTATATATGGGCAATATTTTATTTTGGGACAGTTGTCCATTTTTTTTTAAGGTGAGAGTAGAATGTTGGAGAAGGTACTTAGGTATATGTGAGGGAGGTAAGTTGGGAAGGTGAGGAAGCTTTTGCAGACAGACAAGACAGGAGACAGGGTTGGTGTGTGACACAAGAGGGGAGTGAACACCTTGGTTGGGGAGGGTGTTGTGGAATCCCAGTCCCATGGACATCAGACACGGTAGCAATGTGACTCAAGTCATTTCAAATGGGACTCTCAGCATTGCACCTTCACTGATTCTGTGAAAGCAGTGGTTGACATCAGTGCCTGAAGTGAGGTTGCCCATCAGGATGGACAGCATGCTCTCCATCCAGTATAGGCATACACCAATAGTTTGGTGCAGCAACCCATGCACTATACCTGGCAGTTTATCATGGGTGACATAAGTACCCCCTCTACTTCCACTCCCAGAGTGGGGACCATCCCCACCCTGTAGTGCGGAACTACCTGAAGGAGCAGATTGTGCAGGGTCAACAGATGGGAGCCACCAGGCTGTGGCCCAGATGTGCTGGGCCCTGGTGGCATGGCCAGTAGAGCCAAGGTAGGTGGTCACCTGGAACAGGCCTACCTTGTCACGCTGAAAGAAATTAAATATAAACATAAGGTAAAAATAGATATAACCAAACAAATGTAATTAATAACATAATAGAAATCGATGAGTAATGGAAAGAAATAGAAAGGAATATAATGAGGAACATAACAATAAATAATGTAAATGAAAGTACTTTAACAGTAAAGCAATATTAAAATTATACATCAGGCCAAAATAAGAGGAAATTACAAATAATATATTAATATCAAATCATAATAATAAATATAATTAATAAATTAAAGAAGAGAAGGGGTGGGGTGAGAGATAAAAAAGAACATTATAACTTCACACATAATATAACTGCACAGACTAGTACTACATACTTCTACAGATGTAAGATTTCAGTTGTGAGAACAGTGACTGCTAATATTGTATAGATTACATTGCACATAATAGCTCTCAAACTGTTAGCATGGAACTTTATGGACCCAATCCCTACCAAATGGTAGTACAAAGCCACAACTACAGGGACCATTTTTACATAATGTGCTCATACATTAGTAGTAAGGTGTTGTGATAACAGAGTTGTCATTAAATTGCTTTCCAAGTAATGTCATATATCTGCAAATCAAGGATCAGACATATAGGTTCATAAGTTCATAGGTGTGTACTAGGCCAATGGCCCTGGAGCCTTTACAAGTCTAGCCCATAGAAGTGACCTTGGATCATGCCATCATTAGTCCCCAGTGCCTCAATCAAGTAGAGCCACTGGAGTGATCCCTGGCATGAACTTTCTATTTCCCATCCACTCATCAAGATTTCTCTTGAAAAGGGCGAGTGAGGTGTGCTGCTTGGCTTGTACGGGAAGTCTATTCCAGAGCATGGGCAGTCTCTGTGTTATGAACATGTCCCTCCAGCATGTTCTGTTGATTGAGGTAATGAGGTTGAGGTCCCTGGAGCATGTGATATGGAGGGATTGGGATTTCTTTAGGTGTAACATTTCTAACAGGGCTGGGTCAGACATGGCTTTGTAAGTCAAGCAGAGATTGTCTCTTAATAGATGATATGAGGCAGAGAAAAGCTGGAGTTTTTTGAGTCTGTCCATGTAGGGCATGTGTTTAAGACCTAGCATCCTCTTTGTGAGGTACTTTTGTGGCCTTTCCAGCTGTTGCAGGTGTTTAGTGAGGTACATGCCAAATGGGACAGTATACTTTATTGGTCTAATGAGGAAAAAGTAGGGAGAGATGATGACCTCTTTCTTCTGGATGCAAAACCCTTGGTAATGAGATGTGCCACATATAAGGACTTTTTGACCATAGTAGCAATGTGGTGGTGAAGGAGAGGTTGCTGTCATCCTGTGTCCTCAGATCTCTTATAAAGCCTTCAGTGTTCAGTGGGCTACCATCAATGTGGTAATTAGTGGGAACTGAGTTTTTCCCAAAGGGAATGATGATGCACTTTTTGGCATTAAGCTTAAGTCCGAGGTTTCGACACCAGTCGTTGTCTCAGTGAGGCCTTTCTGTAGGATGTCTACATCACTTGTGGAGTTAATAATGGCTCCTGGCTTGCAATCATCCATGCTGGCCTGGACTTCTGAGAAGTAGATGCCAAACAGGAGAGGATCCAAGACTAATCCCTGTGGGACTCCACTCATGAATGGTTAGCAGTCTGACTTGGAGTCTACTAATTTCACACTGTGTGTTCAACTGTTGAGCCAACTTGCAACGCACCTAGTGATATAGGGGTTGATGCCTAGTTTGGTGAGTCTATCAATAATTCTTGAGTGGGGAATGGTATTAAAGGCCTTGGGCAGATTGAGGTAGGCTGTGTGAACTGCCTTGCCCACATCCACATCCCTGGTGACTGACTCAAAGAAGTCAACCAGGTTGAGCAAGCATGATGTACCCTTCACAAAACATAACTGCGTGGGATCCAGAGTTTGGAGATTCCCTATATCCTTGTTAATTAGGTCCATGATGATGGGCTCCATAGCCTTACATATCAGACTTGTCAGGCTAATGGGGCAATAATTCCCAGGGTTTGTAGTCACTCCCCTTTATAAAGAGGGATGACTGTAGCAGTGAGCCATTTTGTAGGGACAAAGCCTGAGGTGAGGCTGTGATTGAACAGGGCACACAGGCATGGTGCCAGTTCACTTTGTAGTTCATGTAGTGCACAGCCAGGGATATAGTCAGGTCCCATGGAAGCTGTATTCTTGGCAGTGGACAATGCAGATTTAACCTGAGCTGCAGTATTGTTGGGTGCCTGGCATTCTTCCAGTATTGTGATTGGTCCTTTGGGGGGGAATGAGAGGGGTAAAGTTGGCACTGAATCTGTTGGCCAGCATGTTGGCAATATCTGTTGGCTCAATATAGGTGGTACCATTGTGCAGTAACTCAGAGAAAACCTGGGTATTGCCGTGGAGATTTTTGATATAACTGTAGAAGGCTTTGTGGTTGTTTTTAGTGTCTGCTGCAATTCTGCCTTCATAGCTAGCTTTAGAGGTTTTGATGAGGGATCTCAACTTTTTGTTGAGGCTAATAAGGGAGTTTTTCCAATCTTGGGACCTTACCTTTTTCTGAAACAGTTTCTTCCTTCTGTTGTAGAGTTTGTTAATGGCAGGGGACCACCAGATTGGCTTCCTTTTTTTGGAGGAGAACATCTTGGTTCTGTTGGGTATGGCTAGTTCCATGCATTTATGTACGTGTTCGTACAGTGCATTGGTGTATGATTCGGTGGTCATGCACCTATTTTCCATTTGCATGGATGCCGTGAAGTTAGCCACCTTTGTTTTTAGGAGCCCAAAGTCAGATTTGGAGAAGTTTTTCATGGTGGTTACCTTTGCTTGTGGTGTGGGTGATCTAACCAGGGAGGAATTGACTACTGGTTTTGAGCAATAGTTGCCCATGTTAGTAATAACCAGGTCAAGGATGTTGCTTCCTCTAGTGGGGATAAGAATTAGCTGGTCCAGCCCACTGGAATTAATGAATTCCAGGAAGCACTGGGCAAGTGTATTGGTGCATGAGTAGTTATCCCAGTTGATGGAGGGGTAGTTAAAGTCACCCAGTATGAAAGTGTTGGGTTGGACCCTAATAGTTTCCAGGGTGCTTAGGAACATGGAGTGAGAGTCTTGGGACATGGTTGGGGACCTGTAGCAGGCTAAAACCTGAATTGCCATCTTACCCACTGTTAGTTTTACCTGAAGTATCTCTGATGCATTATGCTGGGGTAATAGTCTGGAGGTGTGCATATTCTTTATGAATATGGAAGATGCCACCACCTTTGGAGCTTTGGTCAATCTTCTGGGGCCGAAAGGTGTGGAATGAGTTGTAGCCAGGTAGCGCAGGGGTGCTTTCTGCTGCTTTGTTACAGCACAAAAGTCGATGTTCTCCATTTTGAGGAGAGCTTTGAGTGAGAGCATCCTGAGAGTTAGACTTCTAGCACTGACCAGCATGGCCCTCAGATTGCATTTATGTATAGTTGTTACAACAGTAATTTGGTCTTTGGAACACCATCTAAAAAGGCACTATAGGGGTGGCAAGAGCCTTAGCCAGTATCCGAAAACCTTGCGGTGACAGATGCAGGCCATTTCTGGCAAAGCATCGAGGTCTGTCAATCATGTCATCCCAAGCAGACAGATACTGGATCCCCTTATAATGACCCCAGAAACTTAGCCAATTGTTGAAGTCAATAATTTTCTGCTTGTACTGCAGTATCATTCTGGGAGATGGTAGGATGCTGCTCAGGGCTAGGGTCACATAATCCGAGAGCTCCTCCATGTCTCATTTCATGTAATCCAGGGAGGTGTGTCTCAGGTCATTCACAGCCACATGGACAATGACAGAGTCATAGTTGTACTTGTTGTGGAGTGACCTGAATGCGTATGTTATGTGTCAGATCCTGGCACCCGACAGACAGCTGACTTTTACATTCTCCTTATTCAACCTAGTTAGTGGGACATCAGTGTGCCTCACTATTGAGTCACCTATCATTAGTGTATTGGGCAAGCTGTTTTGCCTTAGGGACTTGGGTTGAGGGGCACACTGTGTAGCTGAGCTATGTGATTTGTGATTTGTGCTGTGTTGTGATGGTCAAGCGCATTTCTGATTTGGAAGGCTCTGCTGTTTGGGTAGATTTTGATTGAGAACCTCCACGAAGGTGGTTGTGTGGTTTGTGTTTTTATGTAAGAGCTGTGATGGTGGGTATTCTGGAGGGCTATGTGTTCCTTGTGGTGTGGTGCAGGTGTTGACCTTCTTCTCTTGACCAGCTATTCTGGCCTTGGCTGGAAAGTGCATGTCTTCCAGTTGGACATATAAGTGCATCTCTCACAAGTCTGAGTGTTGGGAGGTATGAGGAGAGAGTCGTCTGTGTACATGAGGCAGTTGCTACAATGCCTCAGAATGCCCAAGTTCACCATATTAATAGGAGAAACCACATGGCACTGACCTTTAGACATTCCAGGAGGGACGGTCATTATTAATAAGTACCGGAGCTGTTTTCTTATAGGACGTTTAGTGCTGTTAGCACTTATGTGTGCTACAATAATTACTACAAGAAGCCAGATGAAGTGCTAGGCAAATAAGTTAGTTAAATGCAAGACAGAATAGAACTAGCAAGATATAAGGGAAAAATTGAAGAATAGACTTTCTGGCACCGGTAATATCTTACCCTAGCTTGGTGCCGCTGCACAGTGTGAAAACCCATGCAAACACGGGCTTTTAAAGCAGAAAGTTGAAAGGGAGCTAGAAACCACTCCTCTTGTGGTAGATAAGCTACCTAGTGCTTACCACTCCTGCTGATAAGAGCCTTTCCTCTAACACAGAAAGGTCTGGGGAACTCAGAAATTAAAATATAGTCCTGAATACAGCAAATCTGTGTCTGGCCTACTCTAGTATCAGGAAAGATAGGAAAGATGGGAAAACAAGCTAGAACTTTTTTAAATATAACAGTATCAAACTGATTTAAAGAAATTAACCAATTAACCAATAAAAAAGTTCAAAATACATCCCTGTTCTAGTAGTCTTCAATCAGATAAGTTTTAGCTGCACACTCCTGCCACTAGGGTGCAGGTAAAAATTCTGCAAAAAAAAGATGGCCTGGATTATTGCTCAAGTTATGCAAAGCTGGATTCAGCAGGTCTGAATTTAGTCTATGCTACAGCAAACAAGGCGCACCAATTTCCGAAAGAAACAGTTCAAATAAGCAGGCACAATAAGCCTTTAACCAGAAATTCCCAGCTCAGAAGAGCAGAATCTACCATCTCCTCCCACCATAGTTCACTCCACAAACTTTCTTAATGTAAAATAACTGGCCTGAAGCCCAAGTGCTTAAACCAGAACTAAGACACTTTTAGAATAACAGATACTAAGCCTTCAATCAGCAACTCCCAAATTAGAAGGATGTAAGCTACCCGTCCTGACACAAGAGTGCAGACCACAAATCTTAATGTAAAACAACTGGCCAGAAGCCCAACTGCTTAAACCAAAAGGCTTAGAATAATAGTTACAATTTAATCAGGCTACTAACAAGCAGTAATAAATGCAGCAGAATAAATGCAATTGCGTACTTTTAAGAACAGGCAGCAAAAGCAAATTAAAGTAATAAAGTAGGAAGAAACACAAATACCGTAAAAGCAGATGAATGACGTGCAATTTTTTGGGGCAGTAGTTATTACATTCTGCAAAAATTGTGACAGTTGAGAGGCATGTTCATGTAAACTAATTACACTAGACAGCAAGTTATTTCTCAGTTCGCTGTCATGGGATTAGAACCCACAAGCAGTGCCTACAGGAATAGTGTGCATTTTATTTGAATATAATGAATTATCAAAGAACCATATCCTTTAAAACTTTTTTTGCAACGTGTGAAGTTGTACATTTACACACATGCATAGCTTGAATTATCAAAGAACCGTCTACTTTAAAACTTTTTTGCAACATGTTGTGTGAAGTCGTATATTTACACACATGCATAGCTGTGTCTGGTATCAGATTGGAACCTACACTCAGTGACCACAAGATTAAGGAACACTTTATTTGAAAACTCCAAAGATAAATAGTGCAGTCACCACGTAGGGATCATACAAATGAATGCACTTTAATAAAATTCAATATAACACAAAATAAAATCAGATAAGCACTTTTAGTTAAAACCTTCTTCAGATCCTGTACGTGGTAATCACACTGTTTATCTTTGGACTTTTTATTCATTTTATATGGTGCTGGACTTTGGTGGCTGTTAGTGATTTTTTGCATTGGTACTTTATTTGAAAACATTACTTATCAAAACATGATCTCCTTTTACACTTTATTGCTTAATGTAGCTTCAAATCTGGCATTTACACACATGTATGGAGGTGTAGGACTTCTGTTAACGTACCCATATACCTTGTTCATTCACTAAGAGCTATCTACAGCATATTTTAGAAATAAATATCAGAACACAAGCTTGACCCTTAATCAGGGTACTACACTACATTTATTTCTGACATTTGTTGGTGCATTATTTATTAGTTCATATATAACAGTTGACTGGTGTCTGATTAGAACACACATGCAGTGAATAAGGAATAATGAACACATTTTTTAAAACATTACTTATCAAAGCACCATCTCCTTTTAAACTTTATTTATAATGTTGCTACAGATCTGGCATTTAGACACAAGGATAGGTGTCCAGGACTTCAGTCTTAACTTACCCATATACCATGTTCATTTACTGAGTGCAATATACAGCATATTTCAGACAAAATGAGCAGAACAGAGTATTGAACCTTAACCTGGGTATTGCACTACATTTATTTATGGCATTTGTTGGGGCATTCTTAATTCATTCACATGAAACAGTTGACTGGTCTCAGATTAGAACACGCATGCAGTGCTATAGGTATAATGACCACTTTATTTGAAAACATTACTTATCAAAGCACCATCACCTTTTAAAATGTATTAATTAATGTTGCTTCATCTATGGCATTTAGACCATGGATAGCTGTCTAGGATGCTGTCAACTTACCTATACATCCTGTTCATTTATTGAGTACAACCTACAGCGTATTTCAGACAAGGAGCAGAACAAAACAGTGACTCAATGTGGTTATACCACAACATTAACTGATGGTTGGAAGCTATGCTACACAGTACTGCATGCTTATTTGCTTTACCATTTCAGATATGTAATGCCACATTAATAAAGATGTAGACTGTCCCAGATATTTCATACTTGACTGTTAGGACTGCAACATCTGTATTTATTGTACTGTACTATTAAGTCATGCATTAAGTTATTACTTTGATGATGTTCTTACTTACCACATGCTTGCCTCATCCTGGCCAGATGCTCAACATGGCACTGCACATTGTGAGCCCTCTCTTCTGCCACTGTGGTAAGAGAAACAAACCATTATGCTTACCAGTTTTGCACCAATTCAGCTTGTGTATTTATAAATTACTGGAAAACATACTAAGATATCTGTGGGAGGGCAACCATCTCTAGCATCTTTGACCTAGGTGTCCAAGGTTCCCCTCTTCCTACACTTCAGGTCATCATAGTGGTGATACCACTGTTCACTGGTTAGGACCCTGGCCAAATTATTCCAGGCCTCAGACTTGTGCTATGAGCCCTTGTACTTGCCCTGCAGCAGCTGGGATCTGTATCTCTCTACCAGGACTCCAATAAAAACTTTGGACCCCTGCACACCCCACATTTTAGCTCACCAACTCCAGCAGCCATACCCACAGTCAAGGTCAGGATCCAAGGAATGATGTGAAATTCCCACCTATTTGCCTTTATATAGGCTGCATTCATGCCCTTGCATGTCATACTGTAACTTTAAAAAAGCGCTGCATTACTTAGCATCATGCAAACCCAGAAATCCATGTTTAATCAAAGCTTAGCAATGTGCAGCTTTTCTAACTATTTCTAAATGTAACAATTATTTAATTTAAAATCATCCAATCTTTCAGTCACCTGACACAGTTTGACAGCACTCTATGTAAAATGCATTACTACCCAGGACTCAAACCCAGGACCTACTACACTCAGGTCTTGACTCAACCTATCTAGCCACTGAGACAGGGAAGGGAACTCAAATATCTGCAGATATACTAGGAAGGTGCCTGTAAGCATAGTGCAGCTTCGATGCATGAGTTTGTGCATTGCTAAGCACAGCAGAACTACAACTGATTAAATCTGGTTTCTATTTTTAGATGTCTAGTAGATGTGTACTGCTTAAATACTGCCCCGCTGCACCTGAGCAACATGCCACATCACACAAATGAGTACATGTAAAAAATAAAAGTTAATATTAAATGTATCTGGTTTCTCTCTTTATATGTGTAGCAGATGCCTACTGCTTAAGTATGCCACTGTATGGCTTGCTAAGCAACCTGCCACATCACTCAGAGAATTACATACAATATATATATATATATATATATATATATATATATAAAAGTTATTAACAATGACTGAATCCAGTTTATAGTTTTAGATGACTAGTGTATTTCTGATGTATATTTGTGCAAAACTAAGCATAGCTAAGCAGTGATCCACACTGCACAAATAAACACATAAATGTAAAAAAAATGCTGTCTGGTTACCTTTTGGTCCAGGTTAATGGGCCAAAAAGTATTGTGCCATGCTTACCAACTGTCCAGACATTTTCTGGACAGTCCAAAATTAAATGACAGCCTGTAAAGTCAGTCTTAAGTGGATTCAATATATGTGTCGTTGTGATATCGTTTGGCAGCATGCCATAATTAATATGTATGGAGCATTGCAGAGGAGGCATCATGGCCATGTACATGGATTCATTCCATGTAGGCTTTACATGGTGCCTACACACATTTTAATAAATCCTGGGAGTGTATTTCATACCATAATGTTTACTTGGGTTCAATATTAAATTTTACAGTACTATGTCTCTCTTTAATTGCCCATTAGTTCACATAGTCACTTAATTCATTACTTGCAACAGAAGACCAGTTTTGTTTTACATCTTGCAAGTTAGATTTGTACTGTTTAAGGCCTTATGATTTCTTTAGCTTTGATTTCAGTATTATGTCACTAAGTACACACTTTATTTAATTCACAGTTTTTCATCTAAACTGATCCTATTTTTTTTCTGTTCTGGGTACTCATTTTTTGCACAAAACAACAATCACAAGGTTTAGTTAGAAGCAACACTACAGCTATAGCATAAATAGTATTCCTATCAGATTTAATTTGCCTGCTATGTTAAGCACTACACTGTACAATGAAGAACAGGTAACAGTGTGCAGACCCTTATAACAAAATAATAACCAACTATTTTCAGCCACGTCATTAACAGTAGTATTTGGTCACATAATTACTTTTTACTGAAGTTTTCAGAACAACCAATTGTATTTTTTTTTCTCTTTTTTGCCTGCTTTATGATGGGCAGCACAATTCTTGTAGTAGCACAAATGCTGTCTGCAATGTTTAAAAAAAATCTTGGGTGTGGATAGTTATAGACTTTGTCTTGACAGAAAATTATTTTCAGTATAGATTTTGCTTCACTTTCTTTATGAAGACCACTTATCATACATTAATATCATTTTCCTTCATATATTCACTTTGAATAATTTATTGAGCAAACACTTCCAACTATACTATATTTTTTCAGTGGCTTATTGCATTTTTTTACACACACCTTTAGTAAACAACCTGACAACAGTTCCATACCAGTTTATTAAGCAACATAACAACAGTTGCATATAATTTATTATAAGTTTTAAGACTACCTGTTATATTAATGGCAATGTTCTAGCAATTCTTTAAAACTGTAGAGATAAGAACTGTTTCACTTACTTCATGGACAGTGTCTAGTTTCTGAGCCTGTGTTTTCTTGTATGTGTGTGTCTGACAGAAACCACTGACTCTGTTTAGCATAGGACAACTTAGCAAGTACCAGTTAAAGTTTGTATTTTCACTGTGAGTTCTTTATCCTGCATTTTAGTGAACATGGCATCAGCAAGACAAACTCCATTAATATGTGATCAGAGTTCTTTAAAATATTTTTGGAGTTCTGTAAAATAACTGCTCTTCTCCCTCTGTAATCCTGTGAAGCAAACATCATTTTTTAATTATATGACAGATCTTCCATCTTTGGACCAAAGAATAAGTCTCAAGGCAAGTTGCTTCAATGCTAATGCTATCAGGAACAAATTGTCTGATTTTATAGTGCAAGATATTCCATGAGTCAAACAAACCATTTCTTTCTGTTTTTATTTATATATTTTTTAATTCTCATTTGGAGAGGAGTAGTCAACTAATGTTCCCCCTTTAACTTCACCGGGCTGTGTTAATTGGCTATGATACAACTAAATAGAAATAAGATATGTTAGATATTTTATTTAGCCAGGATTTTAATTAGATTATTAGTTTTGAATACAGCCAAGATCTGTTAGATTTTTTATTTAGCCATATTTTAAGTAATTTGATTTTTAGTTAGTTTTGACAATTTTTTTTAATTTTACTGGTAATGTAATTTTCCAAACGCTAACTGTGGTCATTGTTGTATATTTTATTCTAAGAACCCCCAGGTCAAAATACAACCCAAGATGGCATAACACGTATGGAATAAAACAAAAGATAATAAACTCATCAGATCCAGCACTGGAGCATTCCAAAATAAAACAGTGGTAGCCAAGTAAGGTGTAGTCACGCTTTATTAAAAAAAAAATTGAGCCAGCGAATGGAAATCAAACTGAACTATAAACAACAAAATAAAGGTAGACTGATTTAAAAGCTGTTTCATCAGTACAGATTTAACACATGTAAGTCTTATGAAAGTTTTTAAAGGCACAAATAATGCGTCATATAATAAATGCAATCTAAAACTAAAATATAGAATTTTATGTATTTGATAAAGCAATGTGGTAGATAAAAAATATTAATTAATATTAATCAAATATCTTGCATTCAATATATACATGATTTAGATATGAAACTACAAGCCCTTAATTTAGATGAAAATGTTTCTGAATGTATAAAGCATAGTGTCATTTACCGGAACAAAAAATAAATTGTTTCTGAATGTATAAAACATAGTGTCATTTACTGGAACAAAAAATAAATATAGTATTATTATCCTTATTATTATTATTATTATTATTATTATTATTATTATTATTATTATTAATGTTTTAGTCAGTCAAAGTTATTGATTTAATCCAGGTGGAAGAGTAGTAATCCATCTTTTCTCTTTTTGACAAAGCATTCATACTTGTTCTCCCTTATGAATGCCCTAAGAGCATATTTTGTCAATAAAATGCTCATAGCAGAAACTGATGTTATTAAAGAGAGACTATACCTTACCTGGCTGCCATCATTTTACTTTTGACTGCACTACAGTTGGATTTGAAGAGTTATGTTTATTTTCTTAATTTTAGATTTTTTGTTAATTTTAGACTTAATGAATTTTATTTCTTCGGGACTGAGTTACAAGGTTATTTTTGTGGTAGGCCTGCATGCAGTTTGTGTGTGTAAAATGTTATATTAAGTGAATAGGATTTTTTTCTTATTCTATCTTATTTTATTTTATATTTTCTTTTAAACTTCTGACTGTACATTAACAGCATAGATAAACAAAATGTAACACTTTTATCACACTCTTTTTCTTAAATCTGCAATTAGGGATAATGCATACTAGAACATAGAGACACAAACGCTCACACCTACACGTACACCCACATTCACCTGCACCCCTCACAACACACACAGATATGTATTTGTACATGTGTACTCAACCTTGGGTAAAGCTCTTCCTGACTACAGTGACTTTGTTTAGTGTGATTTGGTTAACAGTGCATAATCACAAAACTAGCAATTGCAAAACTCTCCAGCACTGCCAGTGGGTTATATAAGAGACATTTCTAAGTCTTTGCTTGAAGTCTGGAGAAACTAATTTGATGAAATTGATTCTATTATTAAGAGACAGATAAGTAAGCAATTCCATCGCTCTGTTAATTTATCTAGAGAACACAAATGGCTATAGGATGGATATTTTGTAAAAAAAAAAAAAAAAAAAAAACATTGTCTATAATACATAATGTTGTGAATCTAGGACTTTTGTCTCTAGTAGTGTATGGAATTCAAGAAGGTATGTGAGTTGGGGGAGGTGCAGTAGTAAAATCCAAACTATAATTCCCTTTACAAAAGCAGTGAGACTACTCACTGTATCCAATATTAGTACACCATTTTTTCATTCAAAGCAGGCAGACATCTATCAGATCCTATATATGACTGAATTCAAAGAGATTCTTAATGTATTTTAAATCATTGATTAGTATATTAGTGGATTTTGTCTTGTCTTGAACATTTTACTGGAATAAATGTGTTTAACCTTAAACTATTATCAGTGAACATTAAACTGTGGCTGTTGGAAGGGGTCAACAGTGTGTGTGTGTGTGTGTGTGTGTGTGTGTGTGTGTGTGTGTGTGTGTGTGTGTGTGTGTGTGTGTGTGTGTGTGTGTGTGTGCCTGTACGTTGTGTTACTTATAAAGCAGAATAACTCAAGAAGAATTTGATGAGAAGCACGTTGAAATATGTTACAAAAGTGTAAAAACTAGTAAGAACGCAACCACAGCTGCTGCTGCTTCCAGTACAAATACTTTACTAGTGCACAGAACAAACACAAGTGCTCTCACAAAGTTGCTTCATCAGGTGTAATGAAAGTACACTTCAGAAACACCCCCTTTTTAAAACAGTTAATGAAATCACATGACAACTCCAATTAATAAATTTAAAGAAAAAAAACTCATTAAAAAGTGAAATACATTAATGCATAAAACATATATATATATAAAAACATCCATAAAAATAAATACTATCATCTCATAAACTCACTTAAATAGAGTTACCTTCTAAGAGGTCTGGACTTCAATTTAGGTCTAAGTGGTACACACTCATTTAATCCACTCACTACATCAGCTCTCATCCTAACTATCCATGTAGACTCTAACTCTTCTGTTCTTAGCCATATATCACCTATTCTGACATTTTCATAGACATGTTCTTGCCCACTGCATACAATGTAGTAAATTTTATATTGGCAAGATGGACAGGCCCTTCAAAGATCGTATTAGGGAACATATTTATTACATCAGTAAACTAAACTGTGTCAATGCCTTAGCCAAGAATGTTAACAGTACTGATTCTACGCATCATTTTAAGTTTTTAGTCATAGGAAGAGTTTATGAAAATGTCAGAATGAGATGATAGTGTTTATTTTTATGGATGTTTATATATATATATATATATATATATATATATATATATATATATATATGTTATGTATTAATGTATTTCACTTTTTAATGAGTCTTTTCTTTAAATTTATTAATTGGATTTGTCATATGATTTCATTAACTGTTTTAAAAAGGGTGTGTTTCTGAAGTGTACTTTCATTACACCTGATGAAGCAACTTTGTGAAAGCACTTGTGTAGTGTTGCAAAAGTTCTTTTTTTGAGTGTTTGCCTCAAGCCATGAAAATGATGCTGGCCAAAACATAGTAAATAAACTAGAAGAACCTCTCATACATAGCTTCTCAGTCTCTCAGTATTTTATAATACAGATTGCTTGATTAACTTTTGAAAATTACAGTTTTTCTTCCTGTTGAATAGCACATATATTTAAAAATGAGTTTTCAATAATCATACATTTGGGGCTGCGTGTTGATTTTTTTTAATTACAATAATATAAGAATCAGTTGATGAATTTGTTGTAGATGCTCAACCATAACTTTGATTGTAATGCCCTCATTAAAATCATGTGACATACAAAATAAAAATAAATCAGTTTTCCTTATTATAAAATGCAAAATTGCCATACAAACCCATAGTTTCTCTAATTAGAAATGCATAGCTTAATTTCTGTATCTTTTTTCCCAGTTTGCCTGCAACATACACCCCTAAACCCACACTTTGCCATTCATATATTCATAGGATTATACCAACTAAGCACTCATAGTATCTGATTTACCCATGACTTACTCATGCCAGTATAGCTTACTTCAAGGTACAGGCAACCAGTGGATATATCATTGCACACAGGTATTAGACCTCAAAAGCAGATATTAAAACAAATGAAAACCTGTAATTTGTTGTACTATAAGCTGGTTTGCTAATTCTAATACTATGCTCATTTATACATCTTAGACTTATATTTTTTAATTCATTGATTTATTTATTTATTTTGTTTGGTTACCCAGATAGTCCAATTAAGTTATACAAAGCCCTTTTTCAGTGTAGGCCTCAGGAGAATTGCTAAAAAAATACAGAATTATTTTAAAATAAATTACAATAAAATACACACACACACACACACACACACACACACACACACACACACACACACACACACACACACACACACAAAACAATGAAATACCAACAATGGGCAAAGTTTGATAAAATGGGTTTATAAAAATGAGCTAAAACATTCATTATAAAACTACATGACAGATAATGCATTCACTGCTAGAGATAAGATGCTGTAAAAGATTAAAGCAAGGCATAAAATGTAAGATTTGCTATTAAGAAGGCTAGCTTCGAAAGAAAAATTGCCAAGGATTCCAAAGATAACCACAAGGAATTCTTTAGCTATGTCAAGAATCTATGCGGTAATTCCCAGATCTGCAAGGAGTTAATGTAAAATGGCACAAAATACACTGAACCGACCAATATCGCCAACATCCTGGCAGAGAGGTTCAGTGCAAACTTCACCCCCCTCTCACCCACAAAAGGGCCCATAACCATACCAGAAGAATGTAGTGCCCCTGAAATTACAGACACTCAGGTTAAAACAGCCCTCTCCAAAGCCAAAAACACAGCACCAATGGGACCGGACGGTGTCCCAGGCTGCGTCCTACAATGAGTTCAAAGAAGAACTAATCCCTCACCTGAACACACTGTTCAAACTCAGCCTCTCCACAGGCTACATGCCCATAGAGTGGTGCACAGCAAGGGTTATTCCACTCCACAAAGGTGGAGCCACAACAGACTCCGGGGAACTATCGCCCTATAAGCCTGACTACCTTGTTCTGCAAGGCTATGGAGTGCACCATCATTGATCTCATTAGCAAAGACATTGGAAACCTCCACACACTGGACCCTACTCAGTTTGGCTTTGTTAAGGGCAGATCATGCCTCCTAAACCTGGTGGACTTCTTTGAGACAGTTACCAAGGCTATAGACAAGGGAAAGGTGGTCCACACAGCCTACCTAGACCTCTCAAAGGCCTTCAACACCATTCCCCATTCTGGTATTATGGACAAGCTCACCAGCCAGAACATAAACCCCTACATCACGAGATGGGTTGCCAACTGGCTCATGGACCGAATCCACATGGAAAAAGTTGTGGGAGCTAGGTCTGACCCTAAACTGGTTACAAGTGGTGTTCCCCAGGGCTCAGTCCTAGGACCCTTCCTGTTCAGCATATACATCTCAGAGGTACAGGCAAGCACAGGAGGACTATGGCTGACCAGGTTCACAGATGACTGCAAACTAAGGGCTATAACTGACTCTCTGGCTGACACAGACATTCTCGAAAAGGGTCTCACTGAGACAGATACCTGGTGTCAAAACCATGGCCTCAAGCTAAATGCCAAAAAGTGCATAGTCATCCCCTTTGGAAAAAACAAAGTACCCACAAATTACCACATAAATGGTAGCCCACTAAATACGGAATAAGAAATAAGGGATCTGGGGAACCAAGTAAATAGTAATCTCTGCTTTGATAATCACATTGCCAAAGTGGTTAGAAAATCCTTCGATGTGGTCCACCTAATCACAAATGAGTTTGCATCCAGATCAAAAGAGGCCATTGTGCCCCTCTACGCATCACTCATCAGACCCATCATAGAGTACAACGCCCCATTTGGGATGTACCTTACAGGACACCTGCAACAGCTGGAAAGACCACAGAAGTACCTCATGAAGAGGATCTTTGGCCTCAAACAGATGCCTTATGCAGCTCGACTGATGAAACTCCAGCTGTACTCGGTTGCATACCGCCTACTTAGAGGTGATCTCTGTCTGATATACAAGGCCATGTCCAACCCAGAATTGATGGACATGTTCCACCTAAAAAAACATATCCCCTTGAGCCACACAGTCTAGGGATCTAAACCTCACCACAGCAATAAATAGGATGTGCTGGAGGGATAGATTCCTGTCCCAGAGACTTCCCATGCTCTGGAACAAGATTCCAATCTACATTAGCAGAGCTCCTCACTAACACTCTTCAAGAGAAATCTTGACGAGTGGATGGGAAAAAGGAAGTTTACCCTGGGGATCACTTCAGTGGCTCTGCTGGACAGAGGCACAAGGAACTAATCTAAGGGGGTGACGAAAGCCAACACATTCTGGCTAGGCTTATAAATGCCTTTGGGCAGATAGCCTAGTACCTACCTATGAACATATGAATCTATAAAAAAAGGATAAAAAATATGTTTAAAGAAGAAAGAGGTGAGAGTAGATGGTTAAAAGAATTGGAGTAATATATTAAAAAAGTAGTTGGATAGGTTGGATTTTACAACTGGAAACTGATGTTAACCTAGGGAATTAGCTTTGAAACTGTTGGAGGAAGATATTGAATTGCAGAGGTGATGAAATTCCACACCTTTGAAATATAAGAGGAATAGAGGGAATCACCAAAAGAGTTATGTGATGTTCTAATAAGAATTATGTTTACATTTGTAGAATGGAGAGGCTTTGAAGGCATTTACCATTGTAGCACAGAGTTAAGGGATGGACAGTTATCAGGACAGAAAAGAATGTTATGAGCAAGTCTTATCTGTATGAAACTTAAATACTTTGAGAATTCAAGTCAATTTAATTGCTTAAGGGCTAAAGAGTGGAGTGTAAAATTGTGCATCTCTGTGGTGAATTTTGCAATTTAGTTGTAACTTTGCTTTGATTTATTAATTGGTTATTTCTTAATGTTTGTAATGATATGAGAGGCATAAAGTAGTCTTTATAGGTATTCGGAATAGGCAATGTTTTTGCTTTTTATGAATCTGCAGTGAGAACATCAGAGGCTGTATAGGGAAGATCCAGGTTTTGATGGATTTTATTTACTTCATTTATATGTGATCACATCCAAGTTGATTATCTATGGTAATGCATAGAAGTTTTGTATTAGAGACAACTTCCAGCTGAATGTTTTGAGAGGGAAAAAATATATAACATTGAATTTACTATTTGTGTTGGATTTAAGTATAGAGTCCCACTTTAATTTTGGTAGGGTTTAGGAGCAAATGAGTGTGCACAAGCTAAGTCTCTATGGAGGTAAAAGATTCCTGAGTAACAGTTTGAAGTGAGGATAAGGCTGAAGCAGAGTAAATATGAATAAGGTGACTGCCATATTGGGTAAGATTAGTATGTGATGTGGCAGAAAGAGGGTTTCAGGTGTTAACTTAAAAAATTCTAACAAACAATTCTTTACAGCATTATAGTTAAAACAGTCAACATCAGATAATTTGGAAAGTACATTTACAGATTTACCATGGAGGAAGCAGGTCAGGAACCATACCCAGAGGCTTTGGTCAACATCATTCTGTTTACATACCCTGTCAAACATATGAAGACAATGATCAAAATTATCCCCCTCTATAAACTGTGGAAGAAATTTAGTGACCTTTTCTGCTTCTGGTCTGGTTACTCCCTTCTCCATTACCTTCATGACTCTGGCAAATACTCAGCATCTCCTTTTCATGCTGCATCTGCCTTTCCTTCTCCACAGCTTCCATTTACAAAAGCCTGACCTCCAACTCAAGTCTCTTTAGCTCCAGATGGATTTATGAGTCCTCTGCAGAAAGGTTGAGCTGTCCATTCTCTGAATGTTGTACATCTCCATGGCCAGTCTAATCATCCTTCTGATTGCTGTTTTCTGATGCAGCTGTGACCAAAGCTGCAATCATGTCTGCCTTAGTCAGGTTTCCATGCACCAGTCATTTAGCCTGGCACATCTCAGCCAACTGGCTCCTTGTCAGCTTGCCATAATCCTCTGCTGACATGCTTGCCTGCTCTCCCTGACTAACTAAGCTAACAAAAGAAATAAAAAAATTGTGATCTGAACTCTGAATATTCACTGCGTGGCTGATTTAGAGTACAAAAACACCTTCAGTGATCATTGTCCGCAAGCTACAAGAATTCAGTGTCCACACCACTACAAATCAATTAGTATGTGATGTGGCTAACTCACCACTATCAAACAATTAATATTTGATGTAGATCTCCCACCATTGCCAAACAATTAATAGGTGATGCCCGTGCACTGGGCCAGTAATCAAAGAGCCTCAATCCTCACCACTAACATGAGTGATGGACAGGCACATTGGAAGGATAACAAGTACACAGACAGTAAAGTACAATTTCCCTTAAGAGCATCCAGAGATCACAAGTCAGTCTGGGGCTTGTTTCTCCTTTTCTCTCCAGATCCACAATAAGACTCCCTACTGGCACAGCTATAGGGTCCAGATCTTAGCCTAGTGGTCAAGCTAAAACCTCCAACACCTTCTCTGTCCAGTTAGTGCTTCATGTCCCTGCCCAAGTAGCTGAGACACACACACTTTAAGATTTGATTTAGATGCAAACACACATACACTTCTGGGGAAGGGTGGCACAGGTTCTCCAGCTGTGCCCCCTTTCTGCCCAGACTATAAGGTAGTACTGGCTGCCTCCAACCACTAATATCAGTTACTATAAGGCCCTTCCCAAAGGGTGCCAAATTGTACTGCACAATATTATTATCCAAATAGTAAGTGTGAGTGAGACTTGAAGGCTATTTAGGAGTGGGTGGTACAGTATCACCAAATACATGCAATGTACTCTACGAAAAAAATATGCCTGGTATCACCAGAGCTCTTCAAATTCATGACCTTTAATTAAAACAATTAGTAATCTGCTCTATTGTTTTAATAAAAGGTTGTAAATTTGAAGAGCTGTGGTGATACCAGGCGTATTTTTTCTTGGATATACAATTTTAGCTGCTGATGCTGAAGGTATCTTTGTCCTTGCAACTGCCTCTTGGATTCTTGAATGTACTTTAAGAGCTTAAATTATCTCTACACAAAGCAGCCACAGTTGAAAGGTTAAAAAAATATTTAATAATAAATTATAAAAACACAGGACAATACTTCTTACTTCAACATAATGACAGAATTCAGAAATCACAGGAAAAACTTTAAACCAATATTGTTGCATTGTCTGACAAGTTTAGAAAACAGCTAGTCTAATATGGCTAAATTCCTATCTAACTCTAAGAGAAATCACAGTTCTAAATACTACTTTACTTACAAGACAGAGTGCTGGTGAATTCTTAACAGGTTTAGACAAAATCCAAAATGCTCAATTCTCTCTCTCTCTGAGAAAGTCTTAAATTGATAACACAGTACTGCTGAGTCATTTCACATTACATAATTCTTGACACTTCTATGGTTCCCAGGCTAACAGAAACTAAACATTTACATTTTTTAGTAAGCTTGCACCTAGAACAGAAGCCACAGCAATAAAATACATTATACATGTAAAACCTTAGCAGTCATCCTTTATATCAATACAATAGAAACAATTCCTTAGTCCAGACATCCTGTCTTCGAGCTTTGAGATCAGTCAAATGCTTTACTTTATCAGCTTTCTTCCAGCAAAGTGCACTGTGGTTACATTTTTGAGGCTCAGTACAACATATAGTTTAATCATAACATATAGTTATCTTCACATTTGTAAATCAAACCTGTGGATTACATTAATATTTACAATGACATATAATTATTTACAAAATTCTATCTGGTTGGGCTGGCAGCCCCTCAGTTTTTCACAGGAAGTTAGACAGATAACCATTAAACCAGTTAAGTGCTGAGGGGCAGAAACCTAGAATGAAAAAAGTGTGAAATAGTTTCAGAAGAGAGACAATGACACAGGCTTTGAAGCACTAAGGACAGATGAGTGAAATGAGCATGTTTTAATCTATGTTTATATAAACAGTGTTATGGAAGGATAACTCAGTGGTGATGTAATTTAGCAATGGTGAAAACTATGCTGTGAAGGTGAAAAAGACTGTCTTGAAGGAAACAAAGAACACAATTGTGGATGCATCTTTATAGGATTTTAGATGGAGCTGAAAGGATTCCAAAAGAATGGAAATTTGACAATTCCATGGAACTGACACCTTTATGAAGAGATAAAATAAAATCTAATTTCCATAATTTGGGGAAACTGGCTTCATATATAGAATGATTAATTAGTATAGAGATGGAATAAGAGAGAGAGATATTTAGCAGCAGGTTTTTGGCATTTGGCAGAGAGAATATCTGCATTCATAGTGGTACACTTAAGTATTACATGATAGCAATAGCTACTTTATATGGAAAACATGATATTAATATGACCCATTCAATGTGTATCAGTACAGGACGTGAATTCCATGTATTCATGCTTGTGCATATCTCAGAGCCCTTGAACTATATGAAATCAGATAACATCTAAGAACTGTTTTGTCTTTCCTAAGGTACCATTTTATTTCTACCAGTGTTATCAACTTAGACATCACTGGAGGTCTTTATTCTCCAATCCTTCTTATTAATTTTCATAAGTTTGCTCTTATGAAATTTTTTCCCATGTTATCCCATGAATGCTGTTGACTTCATGCTCCTTTAATTATATTAAGTTCATGAAGTTTCTTCCCTTCACTGTTCCTCATATATGGTGAGACCCAGTATGAGTCCACTCATTGGAAGGTTCTTCTACTAGAGGAAGGTCATAAGCATAAGTAGAGTGGAATATGGTACAGCAAGGAGGCATCACATGGCAGCACAGTGACATGTGTTTTTTGTTTGACTTAAAGCCTCCCAGCATGCTGGCTGATGTATTCAGGGTGAGCATTCAAAAGGATGTTGCTTGGGTGTGACCCTGATTCTGTGCTGATGTAACCTCCACTGCCCTGCCAACACCGTAACTTGTATTGCTTTCAGTCTGTGATCCCTGGTCTTCACTACTGACAGTGATGTCAGGAGAACCCAGTCAGCTCCCACACCTATATTTTGCAAGGGCCAAAACACAAGCAGGTACAGAGTTTTTCATTCTTCACTCTTCCCATATTTGGCTCCTTCAGCATCTACACTAGTAATCAAACTCATATCATAGAGGTCATAGGCAGGGCTTCACTCTCCATGCCCCAGACCTGAGTCAATAATGTCTTCATGAGCTATACGCATTGCGTTTTCCACCAAAACTATATACCGCACTTCATTTCACAGTGGGATTTAATTATATAACAGCAACAATTCTCAACACTGTTTCTTCACTGGAAAATGTTATTTTCTTAACATGTTTTTGTCTTCATAAGAATTCTGATTATGGAAATACATTTTGACTTACATATCTTTCTATGGACTTTAAGTCTTACTTCTCATTAGTTTTCCTTATTTCCTACCTTACTTAAATGTGGTTTCAGGACATTAAATTAATGTTTTACAATCTACTGTTTTCAACATTTTTCATAGGTTCATAGGTGTGTACTAGGCTAATGGCCCTGGAGCCTTTACAAGCCTAGCCCAAAAAAATTGCCCAGGCACCGTGCCACCCGATGTTGGCTCACAGTGCCCCTATTCAATAGGACAAATGGAATGATCCCTGGAGTGAACTTTCTGTTACCCATTCACTCATCAAGAGTTCTCTTGAAGAGGGCCAACAAGGTGGTCTGCTTAACATGAATAGGAAGCTTATTCCAGAGTATGGGCAGTTTTTGGGGAGATGAACCTGTCCCTCCAGCATGTTCTGTTAATTGTGGCAATGAGACTGTGATCTCTAGATTGTGTGATGCAGGAGGATTGGGATTTCTTTAGGTGTAGCATTTCAAGTAGGACTGAGTCAGACATGGCTTTGTAAGTTAAGCAGAGATCACCTCTAAGCAGACGATAAGAGACTGAGAACAGCTGAGACTGTCCATGTAGGACATGTGTTTAAGGCCTAGGATCCTTTTTGTGAAGTACTTTTGTGGCCTCTCCAGCTGTTGTAGGTGTCTGGTCAGGTACATGCCAAATGGGGCATTATATTTGATGATTGGTCTAATCAGGGATGAGTAGAGAGGGATGATGACCTCTTTCTTCCTGGATGTGAAACCTTTGCTTATAAGATGTGCCACATAGAAGAAATTTCTGACCACAGTGGCAATGTGGTGGTTGAAGGTGAGGTGGCTGTCAACCTGGGTGCCCAGATTTCTTATGGCCCCATCAGTGTTCAGTGAGCTCCCATCAATGTGGTAATTCTTGCGAACAGAGTTTTTTCCAGAGGGGATGATAACACATTTTTTGGCATTTAGGTTCAGGCCATGGTCCCGACACAAGTCATTGTTCTCAGAGACGCCCTTTTGTAGGATGTCTGCATCACTTGGGAAGTTGATAATGGCTCCTAGCTTGCAGTCATCAGTGAACTTGGTCAGCCAAATTCCGTCTGTGTTGGCCTGCATTTCTAAGACGTAGATGTCAAACAGGAGAGGGCCCAGAATTGAGCCCTGTGGGACTCCACTCATGACTGGTCGACAGTCTGACTTGGAATCCACAACTTTCACTCTGTGGGTCCTGTCTACAGTAGTACTGGTCACATCACATTTTACATAACATGTACTAATTCTACCAATGTTTCTAAGAGACTTTTAACCTCCATAGGACTGCCCAAATCAGCTTTCTTTGGAACTTGTCATATGCTTTCTCCAAGTCAAGGAATGTCCAGTTGGACCATTTCCTCATCTCTAGCTTTTTCTCAACTATATGTCTCACTACAAACATTGGGTCAGTTGTGCTGCATCCTGATATGAATCTGAACTGCTCATGTCCTATCTTACTTTTGACTACTCTCCATATTTGTAAATCAATCGCTCTCCAGAAATTCCATGCAATGTGACAGGAGTTTGATACCTCTATACTGCCCACAGTTGTGACTGTCACCTTTGTTCCTGAACACTGGTGCTAGTATGCTTATTCTCCAGTCATCTGACATACACCTTTCTCTCTACACTGTTATTAGTACCTTCAGGATCCATTTCTCCCCTATCTCGCACAGTGTATTTTTCATATCTGTTGTGACCTTGTCTGAGACTGCTGCTTTCTCTGACTTCATTTTCCTTAGTACTGTTCTTCCTTCTCTTGTGATGGGCTCCTCCTCTTCTCACATTTTAGGCTGTATCTGGGATAATACAGCTTCTGTGTTTTCTTAAATCAGAAGCTGCTGAAAGTTCTCATTCCTTTTGCCTTTGATGCCCTGTGGACTGGTGAGTAGGTTGTTTCCAGCATCCCTTATGAAGGGTATCTGACTATCTTCTCTATATTTCTGCCTTTGCCTTGCAACCTGACGTAGTTTCTTTGTGCAATTTACTTAATCAATTTCCAGAAGCTGGAAGAGAGCATTTGATGCCTTGTTCTTTGTTATTGCAACTCCCTTCTTATCCTCTTTGTTAGTAACCAGTATTCTGTCCTAGCCTGGTCTGCCTTTTATATCTCTCAGTTTTTCCTGCACTCCTTCTTTCTTTTGATGACTTCCTGGACTTCTGCATTCTGCCACCAGCTTTCCTTATGTACCGTATTTCCATACTTGGCTCTGCCACATAGCTGTTCTGTAGTTTACACACACACTATTTTGAGGTGCTGCCATACTTCCTCAGCTCCACTTATTTGCTCTTCTTCTTGAGGTCTAGAGTCCTGAGTAATTCCTTAAACTGTTGTGTTTTCTCTCCAGCCAACTTCCAGTTCTTTGTCCTGGTCTCTTGATTTTAGAGCCGTCTCTGACCCCTGCTTGCATCTTGATTTTGGCAGCCACTGGTTTATGCTGTGGGCTGACTGCTTCACTGGGGATGACTTTGCAATTGCTGATTCTACCACAGTGTCCCTTCCTTACTAGAAGGAAGTCTACATGAGTTGTATGTTGGCCAATCTTGCATGTGATTGTGTGTCTCTCTTTTTGAACCACATGCTGGCTACTATCAAGCCATTCACCAAACTGGTCTAGAATGGCTTCCCCTTCTTTATTCTTATTGCCTCACTCATGTGGACTGAGGCAGTCCTCATATCCTGTTCTGTCTGTCCCAATATGTGCATTCAAGTCACCAATTGTATATTTAGGCTTAATGTAAGTGATTAGAATATGATTAAATCAGACAGCACAGTGCTACAGGGGTACCATTGTCACCTCACAGCAAGAGGTTCTCCGGTTTGATTCTCAGCTGGAGTGCCTTCTGTGTGGAGTCTGCATGTCCATCCTGCATTCGTGTCATTTTTTTTCCGGGTACTCCGGTTTCCTCCCATGTTAAAAAGACATGCGTCTGGACTGTTTCTCCCTGGGCCTCCAGTGAAAATTGGCTTTGTTTCAAGTCGGACTTTCCTGGTAAACAAATGTTAGATAAATAAAATAAATATCAATTTATTCCAGGAAAAATAGTAGTAAGTATGTTTACATGAGTAATATGTATGTGTATGGGTCTACTTTGTTTCATTGAAAACTCATTTCACTGAATTTCAGTTCACCCCCACCAAATCACTGAAAGCTCAAATTATTGAAAACTCATTTCACTGAAGTGAAGTACTGGCACTGTGTAGAGTACTGTAAGGCAAGTAAAAGGTATATGCCCTTTTCCCCATGGTAGTGTGATCCTGGAGTTAGTATATATAGCTAGAGGAGTGTGGGGGGCTGGAGCTGTGCTGGAAGTAGCCCCCCCACCTAGTTTGGGTTTATATTGTGTTCTGGAAAGAGTTAGTCATTGGTATTGTAAGTGTGCATGTCTATGGTCTAAAATGTAGTGTTTTTAATTCAACATTGTAAGCTTTCAGTGAAATATAATATAAAAACAAACTGTGTGCCCCCCAACTATACATACTAACTCCAGAATTGCACTACAGTGGGGAAAAGGGCATGTATCTTTTACTTGCCTTATAGTACTCAACACAGTGCCAGTACTTCACTTCAGTGAAATTAGATTAGATTAAATGAATTTTCAGTAATTTGACCTTTCAGTGATTTGGCGAGGGTGAACTGAAATTCAGTGAAATGAGTTTTCAATTAATCAAAGTAGAGCCATGTGTATATATTGTAGCTATCTGCAAGTATGATAAGTGGTGTGGAAACTTGTATATAAAAATATCAAAAGTTTTTTGTTGCAATATATTAACAGACTATTACATTTGATTGTGATAATAAAAGTAAAACAGGACTAATAAGTCTTTTCCCCAACATATTGAGCCTAATCCCAAATTCAATATAATGAAAAGATATTTGCAGTATGTTTTTAGAGCATTGATGAGAAGATAAATAACTTATTGTAAATAACGATGCTGTCAATGAGTTGTTTTGATATTAAGAGTAAAAGAATAAAAATGTTAAGAAAAAACATTTAGATTTAGTTAACCAGAGTTATAAAACAAATTGTAACTATGTTTTCATGCACAAACTAATAATCTTATCAAAGTCTGAAACTTCCAAATCACACTATCAGGTTTAAATAACTAAGATAGAAAATTACAGGTAATATGTTAAATGATGCTTTAATAAACATAGCAAATTATTTATTTTATTTATTTATTTATTGGCATTTGTTAACCAGGAAAATCCTACTGGTAAGGAACCCATTTTCAGTGGAGGCCCGGGGAGAAAAGCTCCAACAATGTTAATCAAAAATAAGGAAGTTTAATAATGTTAAGAAAGTAGGTATATACAGTATAGACATATATAGGAATGCACATGTTATTTCAATGTATTCATACAGAGAATAAAAAATTAAAATATTACATTTTTTTAATTGAGGAAAGATGAGAGTTAGATGGAAAAGCAGATTAGATTTAAGTAGAGGTGATCTGTTAAGGACATTGCAAGATGCATAATATACAGTGATGTAGATGTGGGGTAAGAGCTATGAGGGATGGAAGGAGATTTAGGAAAATGATGCAAGTGAGAGGGAGAGAGAAATGGTAGATAGGTGAAAGAGGGAAGACAGAAGACATATGGGTGAGAGATGGATAGGAAGAGATTTAGATGGGAGAAAATATATGAGGGGGATATGAATGGTCTGGTTTTAGAGCACTGGCAGATCTGTGAGTTGAGAAGGTAATTTTTAAGAGCAAGCTTGAATTTTTTTGAACTATTTATATAGATAATGTTATTTGGTAAAGTGTTCCAAAGCTTAGCTATAGCATAGGAGTAGAGACAGTGTTGGATCTTTTGCTAAGTTTGTGTAAACTAACTAGCTGTTTGTCTGTAGAGTGGAGAGTCTGATAGGAATGTAGGTATGCCAAAGAGATTTTAAGTCAGGGCAGCTGTCTGGTTTGTATATTAGCTTATTTGCGATTGACAGTTGTATATAGTCAAGATCATGAGGGAATTCTAGCCAGTTTAGTTCTGTGAGAGCTTTCCAGTTGTGGGAGCAGTATGATGAGCCAGTCGCAAATTTAGTGATTTGGTAATAACAGGACTGAAGCTTAGTTTTGAGAGTTAAGTGCAGATTGCTGAAAATGGGAGCACTGTATAATAGAGAGGGGATTAAAGAGGTGTTGGCTAGTGTTCTTTTTGTGTTAGGGACCATAGAGTGTTTGTGTCTGTAGAGTATCCCAAGCTTGAAATGAGTTTTTTTTTTTCATGCCATCTGTATGTGCAGGTCAAATGTGAGTTTATTGTCCATGGTGACAACTAAAAGCTTAGCATTTGCTACTACTTCAATCTCTGTTTCGTTTTCCGAGCAGATTTTGAATTCAGAAGAAAATATTTAGGTGTGAAGACTAACAGTTTAGTCTTGTTGGGGTTTAGCAGTAATTGTGCATCATTTACCCATAATTCAATCGAGTTGAAGGCTTTCTGTGTTTTTTTGTAGAAGATCTGGTATATTGTTTGATGAAGAGATAATTGTGCAGTTGTCATATTGGATTAATGTGCTTTGACGGCAGGTGGTATGTAGATTATAATGAAAATATTGAAGAGGAGGGGGCCAGGAATGGACTCTTGGGGGACTCCAATTTTATTAGTCTGGTATTGTGATAGGCAACCTTGTCATTTTACACTTGTTGCCTGTTGGTAAGATCATCGTTAAACCATTGTTGGGAAGGTAGTGAACATCGTATCAAAGAGAGTTGATGAAGGAGTTTATTGTGAGATACTGTGTCAAAGACCAAAGTTTAGATTTTAAATTACAAGATTTTAACTTACAAGTAATATACATCAAAGTCTGATAGCATTGTCTGCTGATATCTTAAGTAAAAATGGAAGGAGTTCAGTAAAATATGTAAATGTTGAGAGATCTGAGTTCATCTTGAAGGTTGGGTGTAGTAAATGAAGATGCTCTTGTTTGTAAGAGAGCAACTGAAACTGGTTCTGTGTATGAAACAGGTATTCTGTTTGAAAAGTGTTTGTAGTATTCATGGTTCTTTAATTCAGAAGAGTAGTTGTGTTACAATTATCAACATGGTGATATAGTGGAACATTCTCTGATGTACCTGTCATCCACTGGCTCACCCAGCCACAGCACAAAGATCCAAATGTGATATCTCTCTCCTGCTGACATCCAGGAGTTCAATCCATCAGTAAGTAGAGCAACTAGGAGATGAAACCCAAAGAGTTTATTAAAATGGTTTTAGCTTCTTGTGTCTCTGTAATGGCATATTTAGATCCTGCATAAGAAAAACATAATTTTGTTGGATATGTCATTTGGAACTTGTTATTTCCTTTGATTAAGCAGTCACAATAAGGAGAAAGTTTTTGTCTTAAACCTTTCATTTCTATAGAGAGATGTATTGTAAGGTTTATTTTATAGCCCTTCAGGTGAAATCCTGTTTTGATTTGGCTGCTGACATAATTCTTTGCACATCTTGGAAATTTAGTAATTTTGCAAAGACTTGTCTGGGACAGTTATCAGTCTGTGATTTTCTTAATGCTCAATGGTTCTTTCAATTATTATGTCTGTATTGTAGTTGCTGATCATTAAGAAAACATTTAAAAATGTCATGTTACCTTTATTAAGTCTTGATGTTCAATATTTTCGTTACTCCTCTTATAATGAGCCAGATTAATTTACAGCTACACAAAGAATAACGATTGTTCCAACATGATAGCACTCAATTTGATATTCATTAGGTGCCTCTTCACAACATGCGGAGCTGCCTAACAAAGGTAAATGACAGAATATGCTAATGAAGGGTCAAAGAGTCAAAGTAAATGCTAATTAACTGATCCAAAATGGTGGTGCTATTCAGCAAGCAATAAAGCAATTATGTACACTCATTGTAGAATTTTGCCTTATGCACCAAAACTCTTTGGAATACAAGCAAAATTACACTTAGAAGAAAAAACATGTTAGGGGCTGATGCTGCTATTATTATGCTGTATGTGCAACAGGCTTTAAATCAAGGTGCTCCTGTTGTGGCTGGCAGACCTCAATCAAGAAGAGGAAGGAGTTTAGATCCTAATTAATTTATCATGGAATGCATGAAACATAAATTATTGAGAAACACAGGGTGGACAGGGAAACACTGTAGGAAATATGTAACCTCTGGCACCCCAGCCTCAGGTGAAAAGGAAATCATGGAGAAACCATCCCAGTGGAAACAAAGGTATGTTTGGTATTACATATACTAGCTACTGGTACTTCACAGAGACCCACGGGGGATATAATAGGGGTGTCACAGGCATTAGTCTCAAGAATATTAACATCAGTTTTTAAAAGCAATGCTACTAAATGCAAGGAAGCATATCTGTTCCACATGCAGGAATCCTATGTGGGTAGACGTTAACATGTCAGTTGCCTGGTGTTGCATCTGGAAGTACGTTCTCCCATGGCCTCCAACAGGAATATGGGCATGAATACCTGCTGCCACATCCTGTTATGGGCAGATTAGTCACCTCTACCTCCCCTTAACAGAAAAGCCCCATGTTGATGTAAGGCCTTGATAATGACCTCATTTTCTCCATCACTACATTGTGGCTTATGGAGTACAAATATACCATTCAATAGCATAATTGTAGAAATGCAGACATGGCTACTGGAAAAGGAAAGGATAAAAGTAAAATAATTAAAATAACAAAAATGATTTTCAGCAGTCAATGCATTTCACCTTTTAATGTTAAACTAAAAGTATTAGTTCTGAAATTGCAACATACTTTTTCCAATACAGCACTGTAGGCGATAGATAAATCTCCAAAAGTCTTTTTTTACTAGCAGTATCAAGCTCTGTGTTTCCAAACAGTCTTCCCAGTATGATACAAGAGCATTAGCTACATGATTACCTTTATGTAGTGTTAATGTCAGCACTGTGAGTATGCAAATAAGGTATGAAATCATTAGTATTCCTGAATTCCAAAAGCTGCACTAATTGTAGGGAATATAAGCATGGCGTCAGGACATACATGATTACATGCACATGCCCTAGCATTGCCAGGATATGCACTGAGAAGTGTACCCTGTTAATGGCTTGCAGGTGTCTATGATTACTCTGACTGCAGGAGCAATCAGCTTTCACCATCTCCCCTCTTTGGTATACACCTATTGAAGTTGTGTCAGGGAGAAGAGAGTTATCTAAAAGTCTGAAAGTACGCTGAGTGATTTAGGGTATTGACAGTCCTACCATTCAAATTCTGGCTTTAATGACCACAGTTACTGGTCCTTGATAAAAATGCTGTTCATTTTAAAGGGAGTACTTTAAGCATTGGTAAAGATAACATATGAGAATAAAACACAGGTAGAGTTGTGATTATGAAGGCATAGATAATGAAACGAGACACCAGACAGAAAGAAAGGGATACATCTACAGTGTTTTCAGTTTTTCTTGAATATCATGTGAGTACATGCCTAAGCTAACTGTTTGCAATATCCCAGTTATTGTGACATTTACTGTCAAATGTGAAAGGACAACTTTCATAACTTGTTTCTGTTGCACTTTCAGTGTGACTTGATATAACATGACATTATCAGTACATGTAAACTCTTTATCACCGTGCTTATATATATCTTTGTCTGTAGCAACTCTGGGAAACAATGTGAAATGAATGTTCTTAATACATTTGTTTGAGGGTTCAAATCCATACAGGTGCCTTTTGCAACATAAATTTGAAAATGTCCATGTAAAGTATTTGATCCACAATTTTTTATATATTTCTTTATTTTGATATATGTTAACTAGGATAAGTCCAACTGAGCATGAACTCCTTTTCAGCAGAGGCCTGAGGAAAGAATCTCCAGACAAAACAAAAAGAATAATAAAAAATGACAATAATGTTTACATAATTACATAGTTAGCAAGCATAGAAAGGTTATAAATAGTAAAATTAAAGATATGGTGCAAGTACGAATGTAAGCTTTAGTAGTGAAATAGAATGACAGAGAATGTTTTCAGAGAGAATTGTGAGGTTTAGTAGTAAGCAGCAACAGAAACAAGTTTCAAGGGAGAGCAGAACTATCTGCAGAGTTGTATAACAAACAATAAACACCTCCACTAGGATTAATAAACCTAACAACAAAGAAAGTATACTAGATTGGATTCTTGTTAATAAACCACAACTACAATATCAAACCGGCACTTTGCCGGATGACATTAGCGATCACAACTTAATCTATATCATAAGAAAGAAGAATACCACTACTAATGCCCCTACCATCAGAACTTCTCGTAGTAATAAATATTTTAACCCTATCCTATTTAACACTGAACTAAATGCCTGTAACTGGAAACCTCTAAAAACTCTTCCTCTAGAAGAAGCTGTTCAATATTTTAACACCACATTTTTATCAATCCTAGACAATCATGCACCAAAACGAACTATCAGAGTCAAAACTAAACCTGCCCCCTGGCTATCTAAGGAAACAAGACAAAAAATGTTACTCAGAAACAAATCCTGGATAAAATGGAGAACTAGTAAATCTCCCTCAGATCAACAGACCTTCAGACACTTAAGAAACAGTACCAAAAAAGCTATTCTTACTGACAAAAAAAAACTACTATAGTAACCTCCAACAAGCGAATCACAATAATCCCCAAAAATTCTGGTCAACCTTGAATAGACTTCTTCACCCCGGACAGACTACCACTCCCTTTCCCTCTGGGTCCGAAAAGAATTCTTCCCATGAAACTGCCAATGCTTTCAACTCCTTCTTTACTAATACTATCAATTCACTGGCCTCCAACCTTCCCATTGACAATTCTAGCATCCCTGATCTTCCATCTTCTAATCAACCAACTTTCATAATACAACCCATCTCCACCACCTTCATCCAAAAATGCATCCAAAAACTTAAACCATGTACCCCTTCAGCTGACCAACTTCCATCTGAATTTCTCCAAAAAGCAGCTAAGGAAATAGCCTATCCCATTTCTATCCTTATTAACAGAACTATTAATGAAGGAACCATACCTGACATCTGGAAAATTTCACACATTATACCCTTACATAAAGGAGGAAACTCCAATTAATACTCTAATTACAGGCCTATAGCCCTCCTGTCTCCCCTAGCAAAAATCATGGAAAAATGTGTTCACTACCAACTAATGAATCACTTAACTAAAAATAAAATTCTTACTCCCTGTCAACACGGCTTTAGGCCTTTTCACAGTACTACCACTGCTCTCCTTTCCTTTACTGACTTTATAAACACAAACCGCAATAATAATATTCTATCTTCAGCACTCTTTATCGATCTGTCCAAAGCCTTTGACATGGTCAACCACCCCCTCCTCATAAAAATCCTGGAATCTCTTGCTTTAGAACCAAAGGCTATCCATTGGTTCACTTCCTATCTCACTAACAGGAAACAGGCAGTCCTCTGGGATAACAAACTTTCCTCTCTTCTCCCAATTTCTTTTGGTGTCCCTCAAGGCTCTATTCTTGGACCTCTCCTATTCTCCCTTTTTATAAATGACCTACAAGTAGCTATTCCCCAAGCTACATGCATACAATATGCTGATGACTCCACTCTGATTTGCTCAGCTAAAACCATACCAGAGCTTCAAACTATTACTCAAAATGTATTCCACACAGTAGAAGCATGGTTCTTAAAACGTTGCCTACTTTTAAATGCTAAAAAAACAAAACTCCTCCTCTTTAAACCTACTACTAGGTCCCCCACATTAGACTTCTCCATCTTATCTATTAATGGCACCCTCATATCAGCCGACTCTACTACCAAACTGCTAGGTGTCATGATTGACAACAACCTTACCTATGATTGTCACATTAATAATACCATTAAAACTGTAAACAGAAAATTGGGCTCCCTCTACAGAATTAAAACATTCTTAACCCCCACAGCCAAAGTTACTCTTGCCCACTCTCACCTTATTTCAACTCTTCTCTATGCCTCACCAATTTACACTAACCTGAAGAAAAACAATCTCTCTAAACTGACTAACACATATAATAGTATTGCTAGATTTGTGACTGGTAATCCTTTCAGAACTCACCACTGTCTGAACCTTCAGAAACTTCACTGGCTGGAATTAGAAAATATGCTGCTTCTTTCCCAACTTTCCTTTGTCCAAAGAGCTTTCTATCAACCTAATAACACACCTGCACTTTCCAAACTTCTTACCCCTTACTCTAACCTGAATTCTCTTCGCTCCTCTAGCAAACTCCTAGTAACTTTAACTAAATCCAACAACCTTGCTGGTGACTCCCTTTTCTCTAACGCCATTGGTAAACACTGGAATCAACTTCCTATTGAACTTACTTCAATCGCAACCCCTGCTTTGTTCAAACAAAAACTTAGAATTTACCTTAAAAATCACTGGTTATGTCCATGCTTTAAGCCCGACTAAAACTCTAACTCCCACAAATTTTCTCTACTCATCCCTCTCCCTCTCCTTTTACCTTCTTTCTACGTGTATGTAATACTACCTTCACTTTATATGAGTTACCTCTCTAATTTTCCTTCTCCTCCGTTGGTTTCATTTCTAACTACTGAAATCTAATTCTGCTTCTCAGTATAATGCAGTAATACTGTAACTAAGTAAAAATATCTAAACTTATTCACCTGCTAAGTCTTATATTGTACTCTTGTGTATATACATTCTGGAAGAAATTTAAAGCAAATGTTTTCTTTTTATTGCATAATTCTGTATATATATATTTTTTTTAACTTGTTAAGTAGTAGTTAGCGGAGCTTTTCTCCTCGGGCCTCCTCTGAAAATGGACATGTATCCAGTTGGACTAGCCCGGTTAACAAATGTAAAATAAAATAAAATAAATAAATAAGTAAATGAGAGGAGTTGGTGAGGAAGACATGGATGTAGGTAGTAGCTAGGAAAAGGAAAGAGTGGAAGAATTAGTTGGGAAAAGGAGAAAATAGATTCATAGATTAGTACTAGGCTAACTGCCTTTGTGGGCCATTTCTAAGCCTAGCCAAATACCCCATGTGAGAATCAAATCCTGCACCTTTGGTTTATAAGGCAAATACCTTAACCATTATGCCAACCTCCCACCTAAGAGAATAAGAGTAAAGGGGAAGAGTGGAGGGTACATAGCAGTGAGAAAATGATTAACTGTAGGAATGGAGGGGAGATGATGGAAAATAAGGAGTGAGTATGGGGAAGTATGTAGCACAGAGGAAAATGTGAAAGTGGGTAAAAGGGGTACATCGGAGGTTAGGGAGGAGAAATAAGAGAAGGAGGTAGAGGAGTGAGGTAGGTGGGTGGAAGGTTAATTGGTATTAAGTCAGAAGCAGACCCAGGAGTTAAGGAGGTTTTTCTCTTAAGGCTTTCTTGAAGCTGTGACTTTTTGGGATAGGTCTGATGGTTAGAGCTAGTCTGTTTCAGAAGAGCGCCACAGTATAGCTGTATAGGGAATAACCTAGGGATGTTTTAGACTTGTAGATTTCAAAGAGAAGTTGGTCAGAGCTTCGGAGTGAGCAATTGGGTGTATTGAAAGTGAGGAGTTGAGCAATGGCATGACAGAAATTAGGTTTGTTTATTATGAAGTGAGTGAGGAGAAGTTGTGAGAGGAGGAGCTGATGAGGTAGCTCAAGTCAGCTGATAATTTTTAGAGATATACAGTGGTGTGAGTTATAAGGTTGGTTAGCAGCAAATCTAGTAATTATATTGTAGCAGAGTTCAAGGTTTTTTAAGGGTGTATTGTAGGTTGGTTAAAATAGGAGAGGCATATAGTAGAGTGGGGAGAAAATATGCATTAGCAAGGATGAGTCTAGTATCAGTGGGGATGATTGTTTTTTTGTTCTATAGCACATCCCCAGTTTTTGGTGAGTTTTTTATGCAGTTTTGGACATGTAGGTCAAATTTTAGTTGATCATCAATGATGACACTCAGGAGTTTATTGTGTGTTGTTACTTCTATTAGGGTATTATCAAGAGATATAATGGTAAAGGATGACTTTTGGTGAGATGGAGACTTTAGGATGAATATAAGTATTTTTTTCCAGGTTAAGTATAAGCTAGTTTTCATTTAGCCAGCTTCTATTGAGTTAACATATTTCTGGATAAGAGTTTAAAGGTGTTGGAACTTATTGGATGAGCAGATGATAGTGGAGTTGTTAGCATATTAAATAAGGGAAAAGGGAGAGCAGGATGTATGAAGACAGTTGGTGAAGATGTTGAAAAGTATTGGCCCAAAAATGGAGCCTTGAGGGACAATAGTGTTAACAGGGAGGAGGCTGGAGAAAGCTTCTTAGACTGTTGGTGGTTAGAAAGGTAGCTAGAAAAACAGTTGAAAGTAGAGTTTGAGAAACCAAGAGCAGACATCATATGGAGAAGTAAGTGGTGAGAGAGTGTTAAAGACTTTGGAGAGGTCCATAAAAAGGGTGGACACCAGGTTATTGTTTTCTCTAGCTTTAATGATGGTATGTGTGAAGGAAACTAGAAGGGTAGTTGTGCTGTGGTTAGGACAGAAGCTATGTTGGGTTGATGTGAGTAGATTTCCATTAATGAGATGTTCTAGAAGCTGTTTGTGAATGCATTTTTGAGAATTTTTGAGAGAGTAGACAGAATAGCTATGTCAAAAGTTTGTGAGTTCTATTGATTGTCCACCTTTGTGAAGTTGAACAATATAAAATTGTTTCCAAATAGAATGGATTAATGATTCTTGAAGAGATCTGTTAGTTAGGATGGAGATAAGAAGGGCAATTGAGGTAGCAGCAAGTTTAAGGAATTCAGAAGGGAGATTATGTAGTGAGGGAGAACACGGTTTAAGTTTGGTAAGGAGAGAGTTTATAGAGGCAGTAGGGACTGGTTTATTCATAAGTGAAAAAGTGGGTATGTTGGCAAAAAATGAGAGTAGTGGTGTGGTGTAATGGTTGTGAACGTTTTACTTTAATTTATTAATGGAATCAGTGAAGTGGGAGCTGAAAAGAGTGGCAGTTTCAGTGGGAGAGAGGCTTGGGAATGGGTTTTGTATACTGGGAGAACTGGGGTCAGGATTTTGTTGATGGCATTCCAGAATTTATTTGTTTTGTTTTGATGGATTGTTTGAGGTTTTAGATAATAGTTCTTTTTATCTATGTTGACCTGTTTTTTTTTTTTTGTACTGTTATGTAGCTGTTTGTGGGTTTGAAGTTGATTAGCAGATTTGGTTTCAAGCCAGTTTTTACAAGCTGTGTCCCTATTGTGCATAAAGGTTCAGGTAGAATGAGAAAGCCAAGATGAATGGTGAGATTTTATTCTGTTTTTCATGAGGGGAGCTAGTGAGTTAAGAGTATCCAGTGAAATGCAGTTAAAGTTCAGAACTGCATCATCTAGTGGTTGGCTAAGGAGAAAGGACCAGTTTATAGAGTTAAGTATATTATTAAACTCCTCTGTGTTGAAATTGCTGAGACTATGGAATTCTACGTATTTGTGATACCTGATGTGATGCAAGGAAAGTCTTTGTACATTGAGAGGAAGCTGGTCACTGATAGTGTCTAGGAGAGTTTTAGAGTTGTGCTATAAGCTGCAACTAGATACTAGGATCCAATCAAGGATGGTACCTGTGTCGGAGGATTTATTGTAGTGGGTGCATGTGCAAATTAGTTGAGTAAAGCCATGGAGATTTAGGCTAGATTTAGCGTAGTCAGTGTTCAGGATTTGCCAGTTGACATTGACATCACCTTGGATGATAGTTTAATTAGAGATATAGTTGGAGATGAAGGAAAGTATCTATGTCGGAGGATTTATTGTAGTGGGTGCATGTGAAAATTAGTTGAGTAAAGCCATGAAGATTTAGGCTAGATGTAGCGTAATCAGTGTTCAGGATTTGGCAGTTGACATTGGCATCACCTAGGATGATAGTTTCATTAGAGATATAGTTGGAGATGAAGCAAAGCATGTTTTCTATAGTAGGGATATTATTCCCTGGGGGAATATAGATACCAGTGATGCATAGTGATCTGTAGTTGTTCGTTCTGCAGTTGGCTAGTGTTAGTTCTGCAGAGAGAAAGTTACTGAGAGATATAGTTAGTGGTGTGATGTTGAGATGGTTGGCGTAAAGTATAGCTATGCCGCTGGATTTTTTATGTAGTCTATCTATATGGATGATGTTATAACCTAGTGGAAGAGTTTCAATATCTGTAATATGTGATTTGACACAGGTTTCTATAAGTTCTACTATATTGGGTAGGTGGTGGCTGATACATGCATGAAATTTAGAGATTTTGTTTAGGAGACTACAAATATTCATAGAGATGATAGATTCTTGGTGGATGGTCTAGAACTAGAGTAGTTCGGAGATAAGGAGTTGGGGGTCAATATTGGAGAAGGTGTTGGGGCCAGGATTAGGGTGTATGCCTCCACATACTAAAATATTTGTGGGGAAAGTATGGTGTGTAGTTAGTTTAAATTCATTAGTAAGGTGTTTGATCTTAGTTTTGTTTGGAAGGGGTTGATATTATGGAGTTAAATTTGTGCATGAAAAAGGTGGGTAAATTAAACAAGTACGGAGTTATACTGATATGGTAGGGTTTGTCAGTACTATGAAGTGGGTGAGTAAGGGTAGGTGGGTTGATAGTACAGATATTAGATGTTTAGCAGGTAAGGAGAATTAGGAGAAGAAGGGAAAGGTATTGAGGTATGCAGAGATCATGTTTAGATAGAAGGAAGTTGCTGGAGGGGTTACTGGTAAATAAGGAGGAGGGGTAGTTAGATGAGAAGGAATAAGACTAGAAAGCAGAAGAAAAACTGGAGGGGGAGGTGGAGAGGGAGAATGAATAAAAAGGTCTGAACATTAGAGGAAAAGGAAGGTTATGTGAGAGCGACAAGTTGTGAAGGAAAGATGAAGTCTGATAGAGTAAGGAGTCCTTAGGGGAAGAGGTGTGGTGAGCAGGAAGAGACAGGATGTGACAGTAAGATATGTGGAAAGGAAGAGGAGGATCTTTTAGAAGAAGTGATGTAGTTGTGTGGGTATAAATGTAGTGATAATGGGGGGTGTGTGGGAAATGGGGGTGAGGTAGGGGAGCAAAGTGAAGCCAGAGTGTGAAGGCTGAACATAGTGGGGCCCCACTCTCACAGCTTCATTCCAATATTTTTGTTTTTGAATCATTTGCATGCCACTTGGCTTTGCACACCATTAACTGACAGCATTCAATAGCAGTGAGCTGCATTTCACTGCTCAAGGTGAAGACTGACAAATTTTATTTGGACTACCATCAAAAGCACAATGAAGACTGGCATTGTTGCACTTCACTCAGCTGTGGAAGCGTATTCCGTCTGGAGAAACAGTACAGGTGATGCAGGAATTGCAACATGTTTCCAGATCAATTGACTGAAGGAGTTTATAATAATTCTTGACTCTCATTTTGTTGTATGAATGTGCTGATGTGGGAAACTCAAGTAAGGTCAGTACTGAATAAAAGTGAGAGACCGTCATTCAAAATGATTTAAATATGAAATGTGAGTGCTGTATAAAGAATAAAAGCCTTTTTGCTGGTCACTGTGGCCTTCATTCTCATAGCATTATCTAATGCACTGATATTATGAGACATACATGATACTACTGCTGTGACACTGAATGTATCACTTTAATTCATTACTATCTGTGCTCATTGTTATATACATCATGATTCATTTCATCTGCCTTCAAGATGTTATTCCCCAAAAGCTGTTTGGATGCTCCTGTTAAACATTGCCTTCCTCATTTGCCCACCACTTTGCAACACAAAAGTCACTTTTACAACTTAAGGTAAAGAGTGAAAAATGTAGTTTAGGCTGTCTTAGGTAGCGCAGACCTGTCCAGTGACATTGTGTGGCTGATGGCACTTTGGATAGTACTCAAGGAAGAAATACACCTCACAGGTAACTTCCTTTGTGGCTCAAGGTGTAAGGACAGTGAGCTTGCAGATAAAGGATATCTGATGGCATGGTTCAAATCAATTTAAATGATGCTTTTACTGAGGGTTGTCTGAGTAGGTATATTTAATCACATTTTGTGATAATATTGTGTTAAAAATTCAGCTGTTATCACTATTGCTGACAACATCTGAACATTAGTTTGTCCACTTTCATATTATTTGTCATTTACTACAAGTCTGGTAATGTGTTCCACAAAGTACATGTTTGATATCGCTAGGGGATATGAGAAGGAAGAACTTTTTACATGAATGGACGTCCTGCTCTAGTCATTGGTACATATACCCATGCATTGCATTTTTACTTTCTGTATTTTTTTCTCTACCATATATTCTTCTTTATGTCTTTTTTTTCATTTGCTCTCAACTTGGAAGCTCACAAACAGGATTTTCTACTTAAGGAAAAAAAAAGTCAAACATTTAGTTTATGCTGCCTTAGGTAGCTCAAACATACCTGGTGTCACTGAGTGGCCCCCACAACAGGGAGAGTAATTACTTAAGTAAATGCACCTGACGGATGTCAAAATCAGTGGTACAGGATTTTATTGAAGTGAATCAATAGAACTAAGGCATGTGAGGCTTTGTTTGAATCCTGATTAGAGAATACTTCGCAATTATTTTTAATATACATTTTTTAATTTTTTTTCTTTTCATTTAAGGTACATTTACTCTCTGCCTGGCAGAAACAGGGTTCACTACCTAAGGAAAAAAGTAAAAATTTTAGTTTAGGCTGCCTTAGGTAGCTCAAACAGGCCTGGCAACAGTATAATTTTCTTAGTACTCTGCACAGTACTGAGAGGAGATTCCACCTGTCATAAAACTTTCTCTGTGGCTCAAGGCGTAACTTCAGTGACTTTAGATAAAAAATACAGCTGGTTATAGGTTTTCCAGCAACAAGATCCTTTCTAAAAAGAAGCCCATTTCTTACAACTTTTTTAATAGGACCAGAACACTAAACAAAACTGATAATGTTACACTTGTTTGTTGCAAGTATGTATCAGTAAGCCTTGCATCATGAAACTGGACTATTTATCATATATCATTAATTTTTCCCATATAACCACAACTTGGTGTGTTTCCAGTTTACCAGACCTGACAATTATACTTCATATAAAACTAACTTGCATATGTATGATTGGCCCAATAATTTTGTTTTAGTCATCATGGCTCATTACATATCCCAAATATGTGTCTAGGACCCTTATGTGTTGTGAAGTATGCATGTAGCATAAACCAATATGTATTAATTAGAACATTCAGCTGCTTCCATCTGAGTTATATTTACTTTCAGAAACAATGTCTTTTATATAGGAATGCATTCCAAGACATAATTATAAGCAGATACACATATACACCTCTCTGAAGTGTATCTACATTCATTCAGAAGTTACTACATGTCAAATTTCCATGTTGGGAAATTAGTTCTCCTGTGAATAAATGAAGTTGAATTTTTGCATCCTTTATCCCATGGGTTTGATTCCCAGCTATTACAATAATATTTTAACATTGTAAAAGTTCTAACATAGCAGTATATCAGAATTCAGCATCTATCACCTTTCAAACCTCAGCCCTTAAAAAACATGCTAGTAAGCATTCCATTGTTGATTACTGGAACCTGTGATAATTGGTGGAGCATCACCCATGGCATAGCTCAATGCCTTATTTCACACCTTTACTGCTTTGTGTTGTAAGTTGTGACAATGTGTCTGCCAAGGTGTCCATCTGCTTCCAATTGCACAAAATCAATTGGCAAGGCTATGCATCTTTGTGCAATACAAGTAATGTGCAAGATCTGAATAAGGCACCAAATCAGGCATAGATTGTTAGCCTGACTTTGGCTGGTGACAGAGAGAATGGTGCTAAATTTAGATTACAAAGGTGGGTAGTTGAAGAGTCCAGGATATTTTTGGAACTGCTTGTGAACTGCTACAGCCATAGGCTGCTGCAGGTGGATTAGACCAGATCTCACTATAAGGCTGAAGCTTGGCATAGCTTAGCTAAGGTTGTCTTCAATGCAACAAGCATGCTACACAATGAGGCACAATGTCTTCACCACTATTGTGATCTTAAAAAACAGAAACAGGACCTCCTAATCTGATGGGAGGCTGTACTTACACCCCCAGTTGTGGAAGTCTACTGACCAATAATCTGTCTATGATATGGTAGCAATTACCTAGCCAGCCAACACAGTTACACATTATGCTTTCATATATATTCATTTTCTTTTTGTGCTGTGCAGCTGCAGAAGAGGTAGCTGCAAACCATGAGGTGAACCAGGAGAGGTTAACTCACCCCCAAAGAGGCATGGGGTAAGTATGATTCATTTAAAACTTCAAGCCATAATGTTATTTTAATTCCCTCAAGCACTAGCATCAAGCAGGCATACCTCATCCTTCATCTCAAGCATGCATGCCTTCGCCAGTAACTCTTGTTGCTTGCAATAGGCAATTAGAGCACCAGCTTTACTGTGTGTGGGTTCAGTATCCAGAAGCAGAAATTTTTTTAATGAATAAGTAATTATAAGCTATTAACAGCAGTCTGATAGGAAGAAGAACATTTTGCTAACTGTAATTATTAAATTAGAATGCATGAGTCCAATCCATCATACGGAAATAAAGGCTGCATTTTTAGCTTCCACAAATGACAGCACAGACATCTAGCACTTCAGGGTCACAACTTGTCAGTGTTGCCTCCACAACCCCTTCTCTACCTGCTCCAAGTGGGTCAGGTAGCTTTGCACCAGCTGATGGTGCAGTGGTACCCTCCAGAAACAGTAGTAGTGGAGGTGGTTATTTTGTTACCCAGCAGGATTTGACAGGGCTGGTGGAAAATATAATGGAGTGGGGCCTTGGTGCACACATTGGCAAGGTTGAATGTATATATGTATATATTGTTGATTAAAAAAATATACATATATATATATATATATATATATATATATATATATATATATATATATATATATATATATTTATATATACATTATATTTAATATTGTTGATTTTTAATATAAACAATACCTTTGGAACATTTTATTTGAGTGTTATACTTTTAAGACCTCATTACATGTATTTTATGTTAGTGGGAGAATCATTTAAAAGCAGCATTTTATGAGTGTATTCTAGATTCTGATGAAGTCTGTAGCACACTGACAAAAAGCTAAATTGTGCATTACACAATCTTAAATAAATCTGTGGTATCTACCTTCACCAGCAGTGCCTATGTTTGGTTCCATTTTGCAACTAGTGTTTGATATTTGTTTGGATTTCTAGCTATTTTTCTCAAAATTGCTGCATAAGATTGAAAAGGTCCTGCATCACATTGCAAAGACAATTTCACATCCAGCACTGACCCAGGGAGCTGCTGCAGGGAACAGTGATGACAGTTCTGACGATGAGTACTAGATTCTCACTATTATCAAGCTGGATCTGGGTGCACCTCTGATTTTCTCTACCAATCATCAATCCTGGTGTCCATCCACCTTTTTCTTCATCACCATCCTTCTCTATGTTTTATGTCCTGTATGTCTATGGTTGCTTCCTAACCTACCCTACCTACCTGGCCCTTTCATTCCTAAGTACCTTTCCTAACATTCCTCTCTCCCCACTCCCCAAAAAATAGGAATTTGTCCCACAAAAAAAAAATACTACCTAGCTCTCCACTTTGCCTTTGTGTCATTGTGACATAATTGATTTGGTCCAATTGGACAAATGATATTATTCTGTTTCTGTAACCCATCACTGTTGTGATGACTCTGCAAAGTCATGAAATTGTGTGTACAGTTGTGCATTCATGTTGTGAATAAGTAGATAGCAATGGTGCACTCCCATGACCCTCCTGCAAATTCAAGTATTCTTTCCCCATGTCCTACCCTCTGCTTGCCAAACACAGTTTTGCCACTGCCCTATCCATTCCTTTCTTACATGCTTAATCTGGTCAAGAAATGGATTCACAAACAACATACATGCCCAGAAATGGCCCATGGAGTGACAGTGAATGTTGTTTAACTTCTTATTGCAAAAGCTGAAATTGTCAATTTAATTTGCAGTGGTTTGGTTATTTTTGCACAAATGTGTTTAAATCTGCTCTGCTATGGGTATACAGAGCAAATGCAGACTAAATGCAGTACTGCAAAACAGTTAGTTTAACAGTTAAAAGGCTGATGGATATATCAATGGGAGTTCCAATGTGGTATGTTGCGAGACTTAGCTTGTTTACAGGTTGATATTTTTGCATAGTGTCATGGGTTCAATTACAGCTGTACATCAAATTATTAGTTCATGACATTTCATATTCCTAGCATATGTTTAACTGCAAATGTCTGTATTTCTCTCCATATAACACATTTCTGTAACATAACACTAGAATGGTGCACCAAGACACCATTTTCAAAAACACTGCAGCTCCAACAGGGGGGTTAGGTTTTCATATTAATTATACTCTCCTACCCATATTTGCATATATAGTAAACAGTTTATTGTACAGAGCATAGTGGATTAATGAATATTTAATAAGTAAGACTAAAATATCATATACTTTACTATATTTCCTACAAAACATAGGTTCATAGGTTCATAGGTAGCTACTAGGCTATTGGCCCTAGGGCCTTTATAAACCTAGCCAAAAGGTACCCTGGCTTTCGCCACCCAAGAAAATTATTTTCCTCTGCCACTGTTGAGCAGAGCCACAGAAGTGATCCCTGGAGTGAATTTCCTATCTCCCATCCAATCATCAAGATTTTTCTTGAAGAGTACTAATGAGGAGCTTTGTTTGATATAGATAAGTAGGTTGTTCCAGAGTATGGGAAGTCTCTGGGACAGGAATCTATCCCTCCAGTATGTTCTGTTTATTGTGGTGACAAGGTTTAGGTCCCTAGAGCATGTAGCTCGTAGGGATTGGGATTTCTTTAAGTGGAACATGTCTAAAAGCTCTGGGTTTGACATAGCTTTGTGTGTTAGGCAGAGATCACCTCTGAGTAGGCGATATGCGATGGAGTAAAGCTGCAGATTTTTTAGACGGTCTGCGTAGGGCATCTGTTTGAGGCCGGTAATCCTCTTTGTGAGGTATTTATGTGGCCTTTCCAGTTGTTATATGTCTTGTGAGGTACATGCCAAAAGGGACATTGTACTCTGTAATGGGTCTAATGAGTGATGAGTAGAGGGGAACAATGACCTCTTTTTTCCTGGATAAGAAACCTTTTGTGATGAGGTGTGCCACTTAGAAGGATTTCCTGACTACTGTGGTGATGTCATTATCAAAGCAGAGACTACTGTCCTCCTGTGTCACAAGGTCGCTTATCACACTTTTGGTGTTAAGTAGACTACCACCTATGTGGTAGTTCATGGGTACAGAGTTCTTACCAAACGGGATGACAATGCACTTTTTGGTATTGAGCTTGAGGCCATGGGTTTGACACCAGGCATCTGTCCCGACCAGGCCCTTTTGTAGGATGTCCACATCTTTTGGAGTTTTGATTATGGCTCCTAGTTTGCAGTCATCTGTGAACTTCATTAGCCAAAGACCTTCTATGTTGGCCTGTACTTCAGAAAAGTAGAAACCAAACAGGAGAGGACCCAGGACTGAACCCTGTGGTACTCCACTTATCACTGGTCTGAAGTTGTATTTGGAGTCTGCTACTTTCACAGTGTGGGTTCTGTCAGTGAGCCAGTTGCCAACCCATCTTGTGACTTTGGGATTTATACCTAGTTTAGTGATTTTATCTATAATTCCAGAGTGGGGGATGATGTTGAAAGCCTTGGCGAGATCCAGATAGGCTTTGTGAACCACTTTACCCTCATCTATGGCTTTGGTGACTGCTTCAAAGAAGTCTATCAGGTTTGGAGACATAATCTGCCTTTTACTAACCCAAACTGGGTGGGTTCCTGAGTTTGGAAATTACCAATGTCATTGTTTATAAGTTTCATGATAATATGTTCCATAGCCTTGCAGACCAGGCTCATTAGGCTAATTGGGCAGTAGTTTCCAGGGTCTGTGGTGGCTCCCCTTTTGTGGAGTGGGATAACCGTCACTGTGCACCATTCAGTGGGCACATAGCCTGAGGTGAGGCTATGATTGAACATGGTACTTAGGGGGAGTGCCAGTTCATTCTGTAGTTCATGTAGAACACAGCCTGGGATGTTGTCAGGTCCCATGGATGCTGTGTTCTTGGCTTTGGATAGTATGTTTTTTACCTGTGCAGCCATGATTACAGGAACTTTGCATTCTTCTGGTATAAAGATGGGAACTTTAGGGGATGACAGGGGGGTAAAGTTAGCACTGAACCTATCTGCCAGGATGTTGGCAATATCAGTTGGTTCTGTATATTTAGTGCCATTGTGCTGTAACTCAGAGCAGATCCAAGTGTTGCCATTGAGATTCTAGACATAGCTATAGAATGCTTTGTGGTTGTCTTTAGAGTCAGTGGTGATTTTGTTTTCATAACTAGCTTTGGAGGATTTTATGAGGGATCTCAGCTTCTTACTGAGGCTGACCAGGGAGTTTCTCCAATCATGGGATTTTACTCTTTTTTCCAACAGTTTCTTTCTTCTGTTGTAGAGTTTGTTTATGGCAGGGGACCATCAGATTGGCTTCCTTTTTTTGGATGATAGCATCTTGGTTCTGTTAGGGATTCCACAATCCATGCACTTGTGTAAGTGCTTATAAAGTGCATTTGTGTAGGATTTAGCAGTCATACCTCTATTGTCCATCAGCATGGGTGTTGTGAAGTTCACCACTTCTGTCTTAAGAAGCATGAAGTTGGCTTTGGAGAAATTTTTTTACTGTGATTTCCCTAATGGGTGTGGGGGAGGGATGTGGATGTCTAGGGTGATTAGCTTGTGGTCGGATATGACCAACAAGGAATTGACCTCTGGTGTGGAACACCGGTTGCCCATGTTGGTAATAACCAGGTTTAGGATATTGTTGCCCCTGGTGGGGGTGTGGATAAGTTGATCCAGGGCATTGGAATTTATGAATTCCAGAAAACATTGAGCACAAGAGTTGGTACATGAGTAGTTTTCCCAGTTAATGGTAGGGTAGTTGAAATCGCACATTATTAGGGTGTTAGGTTGTACTCTAACATTTTCCAATGTATCAAGAAATGAGAAGTGGGAATCCTGGGGCATGGTGGGGGATCTGTAGCAAGCTACAGTTTGGATTGTGGTCTTGCCCAGAGTTATTTGCACTTGGATAATCTCGGATGCATTATGCTGAGCAACTCGCCTGGAGGTGTGGATATCCTTAATGAATATGGACATGCCTCTGCCTTTAGTGTTTCAGTCTAGGTTAGGTGGATGAAAGGTGTGGTATGAATTATAGCCTGGTAATACAGGGGTACTCTCTGGAGCCTTGAACCAGGTCTCTGTCACTGCACAGATGTCGATGTTCTCCATTTTAAGGAGTGCCTAGACTGAGGGCATTTTGAGGTTTAGACTTCTAGCATTGAGTAGCAATACCCTCAGATTCTTCTTGCCTGTACCTGTTATTTTTGTTATTCCTCCTGTCATCTATCTGTAACTCTCTTTGTTCAACCCTTCTGTTTCATTAAGTTGTCAGTGTGCTTCAATACTGTTATTTTATTTGCTGTGAAGTAATAATTCCTTTGTGGCATGATGAACTAATGTTCATATGTGTAGAAAGATTTTTCAATAATTTCAATGGCTCCAATCCAGCCATTAGTTGAGGTTACTGAGTGTTTTGGTACACTAAATTATGTGTACCTGTTGGATACATATTGTTGTGATCCACCATTAGCCTTCTTCTGTCGTAATCTACTTGGTCCATACCTCAATGTCACCCTGCCAATGTATCTTTTCCCTTCTGTGTCATTAATCTTCCACCTTCGCATTTACACGATATCTGTTATTGAGCAACATATACAAAGAAGGCTAAATAGAAGTACATATCTTATGGAGATATATACTGGGATTTGATTGTCTTCAGTCACATTAATCTGACTCACTTAGTGCCACTGTATTAAGCTATGTTTATTCAGGTCAATGTAATTTTGAAAAAGATAAAGACTTGTATGTTTGGATTACAGTGGTCATTGGGGTAATAAAGATGAATACATGCATTCATGTTTTGTGAAATCTGCTGTTGAATAGTAACTGTGACAATTATGAATTTCTACATGTTGCATTAAGATAATACTCAGATATACATGTTTTTCTTGGCATGTTGTAAATGTTTGATTTCATATGGATGAAAACATGTTTCATGATGTTTTGTCTGACTTATGTGCCTGTAATTGCTGGCTAAAGCTGTACTTAGGACAAGTGGTGCTGTGACATTAATGTGCCTGATACCTATTGTGAAGCCTGTCTTGTACAGATCTTTTCGCAGAAGTTATCACAGAGCAATACACTACTGTTAATCACCATTGTAAGTTAAACGCTTCAAGATATGATTGCGCATGCACTGACACTTTGAAATCAACAGGGCAAATCAGCTTACAAGTGTTGCACTCAGAGTACAATACAAAAAAAGAGAAAAAAATCAAAGAATTATACTTGTCTAACGCACATTTGCATGTCTGTATTACAGTTGTCAACAGGTGATCTTGATTTCAAAATGATATTGACTCAATTTATTCATTTAAAGTATATGTTTTCTATACAGTGCTGAATTGCCATGTGTAACCAGCCTGGCTATCCTATTCTCACAGAATCCATCACTGCCATTCTGCAGCACACTGCACTATCATTCTGCAGTGCACTGTCCTATGTACTACTTGCATGTTTGTTTTCCCAATTTACAAAGTGCAAGAATGATGGAATACAAGTGTGCAATCATCCCAACATAAAGTCAAGTCAATGTTTGGCTGATAATCCAGTGGTGTGCAACAGTCAGTATATGTATGTCATCCACTTATGTGAAAGATGTCAGTGCCCCTCACAATAACACAAAGTACAGTAAGGACAGTATCTACTTTTCATTTTAAAAGAAGGCATCACATGTGCCATTGATAATTATAATGATGCTACAGTGTCCTGTGCACACATATGCATTTGTTACACAATTTGAGATATAAAATACATGGGTCTACTTCTAAATTTCAAAGTTTCAAAACTTTACATTTCTTATGGTCAAGACCATAGGATAAAAGTTTACAAACTTTGAAATGTAAAAAAAAAAAAATAATAAAAACAATGTTTATGTTTTGCAGGGGGGCAAGCCTCCTACACCCCCACACTCCCTGTTACTTAAATATACCAACTCTTAGATTGCACTACAATGAGGAAATGGTAAATATACCATTCTGAGCTATACAGCGATCTCCATTTAAACAGTTCGAAGTTTCAAAACCTTGATCTTATGGTCTCGACCATAAGACATTTGAAGGTTTGAAACTTCAACATTTAGAAATAGACCCACAGTACTATCTCTTGCAAACATTGCTTTTTACAAATATTCCAATGTCCAATTTCACATAAGTATTGGCCATCTTCTCCTGTGGCACTTGGAACTAATACAGCGCTGTCTTAGATTTGTAACCTAGATAGGTAGGAGGTTCAATGCCTAACATGGAAGACTTGTGTGTGAGTCAGACATCTCCTGTGGCACTTGCAACTATCACAGTGTTATCTAGATTGAATAACTAGATAGGTAAGAGGTTCAATATCCACCATGGAAGACGTGCGTGTGTGAGGGCATTTACAGTTAGGTTACCATGTGCTCAATCAACCTCTTCTCTTGATAAATATTAGAAATTATAGGTGACTACGCCATCACCTAAGTCCAGTTTTCACATTTACAACTTATTTTCAACATGATGATGTAGCTATGTATGCTGTTTACAATGATTATTATTTTCTATGTTTTCCATAGAGAAAACATATTAGGCAATACTCTGTCCACAAATTTGTAAAATAATGCTTCAAACAGTGTGTCATAGGTTGAAAAATATCCATTTAATATTGTTATAGGGAAAGTGATATAAACATTTTTTTAAGTGGGGTGGGGAGATAATGTTTTTCTATTCTTCAAAAGGCAGGTGTTTAATGTGCCATCAATAAGAGCACATGATTACAACATTATAGTGTCTGCCTATTCCCCTAGCTCAACTGTCTGATGAGGTCATTGTTTTGCAGGTGAACTGAAGCTATTTATCTTCTCCTGTGATGCTTGCATGTCCTACACTATTCTCTCTAATGTGCAACTAGATAGATAGGATGTTCAAACACAGGAGTGTTTAACTTCTACAAGTGTGACTGTTAATGTAGTTATGATTGTTTTAGTTACATTTGCAGTGACAACTTTACACCTGATTGGTCATAAAAACAATGTTAGCAAATACATCTTCTTGCTAATACACTGCTAATGTCATCCCTGCAGAGAAACTTTATGTCTCAGTTGTAGTTATTGTTATTCTGTGGTGTTGGCTGCTGATAATGTGCTATATAGATGGTGTAAGTGGATAGGTAAGTGTGGTTTGATTCCATCACTGCTTCAATAGTGTGACAATTATTGCTGTCATATAAAGTTGGCCAGCTCACAACCACCTGTATGTATACTTCTAATTTTGAGATTGAATTACAGTGGCATTCTGTGATTCTAACAAATCCTAACATTACCAGGGAACATATCTTTTTGGCCACACAATGAATGCATATTGATGACATACCTGCAGTATGTCATATTTAGAGTGTGAATTCTCCTGTGTTGCATGACTTTGATAGTGTGCTTTGTACATCATGTAACTACATATGTAGGATATTTGAGTCCAGTTGTGAGTGTGTCTTTTACCCTTATACTGTGTATACTGTTCTGCAAAGACTTCTATGGTGTGTGGCTGTACAGTGTTATTATGCACTTTGATACTTCTTAGAATAAACATCCAGTTAATAAACAGTGGTGATGTCATCCATTTAACTGTGCTCTATCTCAATTGTACCTTAGCATGGTCATGTGTACTTGCAGTTCAGACAATGATGTTTAGCATGTGGTCTTGGGTAGTTATTTGAAATCAATCCATTACAGCTCAGACTATGTTGTGTCAGTGTTACTGTGAGTGTACATGTCATTACCACTGTTGTCAATCACATTTTCTGTGTACACATATAGATGTTGATTCCTCTTACTAAATATTAGGACAAATTTCATATAGCAATGCTTTTATTCAGTGTTATGATGATATTTGATTTCATGTTCCTTACATAACATATGTAGGGAGCATTATCCTCTGGCATGAGACAACATGCTGTCTGTTGTTGAACTACTACAGCACTTACAGGCACACATATCCCTCGTAACAATAACATGATGTAATACCTTCTTAGAGTCACATATATCACAACTGTACTGACATTTCTTCCATGGTGCATTCATCCTATAAAATATTTGTCCTCTGTCAAATGCTCATGTTGTCAACATCCACATGCATTGTCTGCTAGCATTGTTGTGCCTTATACTGTAATGCATGACTGACATGTACCACACAGTATGAGAGTCCTGCACCATCCCTTCATCTCAGAGGTTGTATACCACACATACATCTTATGTAATGAGTCAGCATAGGTAGATTGTCATACTAGTTGCATAACATCAGCTGTGGTGCTTGTGGTTCATCTAGATGTCATTAGTACAGTCACATGGCTTGATGTTCAATTCCTGAAATGGGCAACATTATATGAATGTATTGATGTTACATAAACACCATTGTATCTAGTTATTCATAACCATTTTTATATTATATAATGATATATCATCACAGGTTATGACTACATGGCATGGGAATGTTTATTCATGGCATGTTATGCTGTGATAGCTACTGTGGCATGTGCATTGAGCACTAGCTTGTATTGCATACCTACACAGATAGACTGGAGTTCAGTTCTGAAACAGTGTGTGTCCTACATGATGGAAACAGTTTTTTTGTCAAAGAAGTAGTCGTGTTTTAATGTTCAGTCTTGTGTGGGCAGTAACATGTTAGCTCCTTTCCAGCATTATGAATAAATCCAAGTGTTCATGTTATATTCATACCTCTTGTGTTAATATACACATCCAATTCATTTTTTTATGACAACCTCCATTCCTATCTGATGTAGCACATGCAGTCAATACAAGGTCTGGAGAGAGCCTGGAGAAATAGGCAAAGGTTTGAATCTGTTTACATCTGTCTGTCAGACAAATGTGTCAGACAACACTGGCTTGCACACACTCAAAGGGCCAGCTTTTTTAGACATTTTCCAATCAGGTGGGCCATCAATATACCTTATATGGTATGAAAGTGCTGTAAGCCCTTCATGGGTATTCTTCCTTGCATGACAGATATGCATATATCTGTGGTGACCATGATTGTTAAGCATCTGTCTGGTATCTGTTCTGGCATGTGATCAAAAATGGCATGAGGCAAATGTTTCTTATGTCAGTCATTGCTCATATGTATTACCTATTCACACGATAATCATGCTTTGTATTTCATGTCTTTCTCTGGACATGTCTTTAATATTGCAATTGTTTTCATTACACTATACAGTTTAGTGTCAGATGAGTGATTCCATAAAGATTTCTTACTGTATGATGTGCTGAGAGGGTTCCCTATCAGAAGCCTGAAACACTATAAGGTTGAAAATCAAAATCCTGAAACCAAAAGCCTGAAAACTCAAAATCCCGAAAACCCAAAATCCTGAAACTCAAAATCCTGAAAACACAAAATGGACATGCTGACATCATTGTGGCTTTGCTATTGTTAGCCCTGTGGTGTTAGGTCATGCGTTGGGTTCAGGTAAGTGTGCGGTTGGTTTTATGTTAAGGTTAGGGGCGGTTTAAGTGAGTTAGGGTTAGGGCGCAGGTTAGGCATGTATGCAATAGTGACAAAAATTAGGGTTAGGGGCGGTTTAAGTGAGTTAGGGTTAGGGCACGGGTCAGGTGAGTGTGCGATAGTGACGGACCTTAGGGTTAGGGTTAGGGTCAGGGTCAGTCAGTAGATATTAGTGTCTTTATATTGACATATTAGCATTATTTGTGTTTTCAGGATTTTGAGTTTCAGGATTTTGGGTTTTCGGGATTTTGAGTTTTCAGGCTTTTGGTTTCAGGATTTTGATTTTCAAGCTTATAGTGTTTCAGGCTTCTGATAGGGAACCGCTGAGAGACCATTAGAACATGTGATTGGTCCTCTGTTTCAATATTTTCAATTGTTTTGCTGCTGTTGAATTGCTGTTATGTTACTGTTCCCTTTAATTGCACATGAGCATACCCGGTATTACTATGTCCGACATAGTTGCAAACCAGAAATGGCAAAAATGAACTCCTGACATGTCATCCACTCTGTCTTGTCATTTATTGCTTATGTATTTTGTTTATTATTAGACTGGCATATAATGTCTATATAACCTTACAACACTTGCTACATTATCCTCTTCAGCATTATATATTTATTATGGCACAGTGTAGTATAACAATTCTCCCACTACACTTATCATTCTGTATTGTTTTCCTGTACCTGCCCTTAAAATATCTGGGCTACAGCACATGCCCATATCTGAGCATTTTCTATATGTAAGCTGTTTTGTTTACATTGTGTGCTCATGCTTGTAAACACATTTCTATGGTGATGAACACTACTGCTGGCCATGAAAAAGTGCATGAAAATATGCAGGCATGCTGAGGAGCATGCATATTTAATTAGCATTGCTGCTTATTGGGCTAATATGCTTACATTGTATAGGCATAATGTGGTGCCTACATGATTCTTAATGAATCCCAGGGAATATGTTATTCCTTCTAGAGCTTGCATCTAGGTCGATTTATTTTTCACTTACTTTAATTATTTCCTGAGGGTTGGTATTACTGGAAGTTTGTAAGACTTCAGTTTTGTCTTTGCAAATGGCTGTTCTGTTTTCTTAGGTGTGTAGACATTTGGAAATATCTGTAAGGGTAGCTGATATAGTTTATAGCTGTTCCAATAAACTCTGGATGGCTGCTTGTATGGATTGTAAATGTTCTGTTTTTTTTTTTTTCTTAAACATGGTAGATTTCTTTTCATCCTTATGTGCCTGCTTATATCTTTTATTAGATGTATCCTTTTCTGGGGTGTTGATCAGTGAGAATTTAGATTTGATGGTTTGTACTTTCATTAATTAATTCTTCTTACATTATAGTTGGCTTTTAGGTAGAATGTTTTTTTTCTGGAACAGAGTCACAGGTTTTTTGTTTATTGTTATATCTGATGTTGCTTTTGCAAGTTTGACTATAAGGTCATCTACAAGCGCAAGGCTCATGGCCACATGGCACAAAGGGCATCAGATGAGAAGAGATGACACACTGATGACAAGGATGAACAGGTGCAGTCTGCACTCCAGCTCAGTAAGGTAACTGTGCATTTTATCAGTCTGTGCTCATTTTTTGTTGTCTAAATGGTTAAATTGATTAGTTTGATGTAGGATTTCTTTGGATTTATAAATGGAGGTGACAGAGCTGTGGTTATAGAGTGTTTACTTCATGGCAGACACCCTAATCCCCTCCTTTCATTTCTTTCTGTTGACTACAGCATGCAAGTTTAAATATTTTGTTTCTCAGTTGTTCATTATAACTTTCAGTTTATAATCATCTGAAGCCTTACTCCAGTTTAATTGTCAACTGCTCAGTCAGTCTAGTTATTGATTTAAGTTGACACGTGCCATGCAGCAGTCTGATTTTATCCGGATTCAGTCTCAATTGTCATAATCTTCACCACTTCCTTCTCTTCCTTTTCATTGTTTGGCCTTTCTATGTAATACTCGTGCCATTCATCCTTATAAGATCACTAAAAACTTAATTTTAAAACCATTTTTACTAAACAACGACTTATTTCACTGAAATATGCCTGCAAAAATGGTTAAGATTAAATGCTTCTCTACACAATGTTACTCTAACAGATTGTTTTCAGATGTTGTATATACTGGCTATAGTTGGAAGTTAACCAATGATTGACTGTAAAAAAAAAAAAAAACATCATGAAGGCTGAATTATATAGTTTCCTTGCTTTTCCTTATATTATTACTTGGCTTTATTGCCATATATTAATGATTATTCTGCTGAAATAATCTCATCAAAATGTAGTCTGATTATGTGTGGCAAATACTGCACACCCAAGCCACTTAAGATACTTTTGTTTTCATATTATATTTTAAAGTGCAGTTTGTCCATAATATCTCCTTTTATATTGTTATGTCATTTATTTCTGTCAATGAGCATGCAGTCGATGTGTTTTTTTTGTTTTTCTGTAAAGATTAATGGGTCCCTGTCATTATCTCATTTGTTATAATTTTGAATGATATTCATTTTATTCAAGTAATATAAAAATCTAGTTTGAAATCCATAGGTCTGATGCAGTAACTTGGAAAAAAATAATTTATCTGTGCACCAATTCAACAATATTTCTTCAATAATGCAGCAATATATACTCCAAAAACAGAATGCAGAACATACATACCCAAGTTTTGATGCCTCAGCCAAAGCCTAGCCATAGATGTCACCCTAGATTTAACCATAATATTACTTATAAGACTGAAACCAAACTTAAATCTAAGCTTAAACCTACAACTACTACTACTACTACCATACCTTTCAACCTCTTAGATCAAAAAATCTGCAGAAAGCCATAAATGATGGGGGGACAAAGGCCCAAAAATATGGTAATTCTTAAATATTTCTCTTACAAACTTAAAGAGTTGATAGAGTAATAGGTTTTGTGTAAGCATTCATTTTCTGAAGGGTCTGAAGTCATAAACTCAACTGTCTATCATTATTTTCTGTCTTCAATCTTTAATGACTTGCCAATAATTTGCCAGAAAACCACAATTTTATAAAAAAAGACCAAAAATATGAGGCAAAAATCTGGACATTATGTGCAAATCTGTACAGCTGAGAGGTATGGCTACACATAATCCTGTGCCTGATACTAGAAGTAATGATAAACCTAAAACTGACCATAATCAAAAGCTTAACCTAACATTAACAGTCAACACCCTAGTCCTAACCCTAAACAAGATCTTCTAACTCTAAAGTCACCAATTCCATAAATAATCTAACATTTATGTTCACCTACGTGACATTTTCTACAAAATAATATGCTCACAAAACAATCTGTTGATTTAGCCACCATTCTCAAACCTGATGTTTGAACAACTGATGCAAAAAAAAAAAAAAAAGAAAAATATTCTGAACTAGTACATTTGAAACAAGTTTATATTACTGATTTTAAATATTAGTTATCAAATCTCTATGTTCAGGTGATTTTGCATGTAACATAATTTGACAGAATACATGCTCTCCTTAATGCTTTACTACTATTCTTAATATCAGGACACTTAACAGCAAAACGTTATATTTAACAAAAGTAAGAACAGATAGAAACTATAGCAATAACAGTGAGCTGTGATAGTCAGTCACTGTGGCTTTAGATGTAAATGTTCCCTTTGACAAAGCTTTGGATAAGGTCTAACCTATAAGAAATACTTTTAAAATGTGATCATTAAGTTACAACTTTTTCTAGGAAACAAGTATTCTTTAACCATATGCCACTATAAAAACTATCATCAGATTACTTCTGCAGCAGTATTACAAACAACTCAAGTGTTTTGATAAGGGAAAAATAAAATTTTCTTAATAAATTTCATAATCTCTTGGAATAAGATTCCATTTTCATCAGGAGTCTGTATTCCAGAAAGTGTTCAGTATTGTAAACCATTTTCTAATCAATAAAGCAACTGGTTTAGTTTTCTGTTCCTATTGCAGTGCCTTGTGTCTTATAGCTCCTCTGTATCCTAAGTAAGGGAACAAATAAGTATTTGGCAGATTGCCTCTGTTTTTATTACTTGAACTATAATTAAAAAAATCCCTCTAGACAAATCTTATTAGTTGCTTTTTCCAAGGAAAAGCAAGGATCAAAAAATAATAGTGATGTATCAAAAAGATATGCATGCAGAAATTTAAAAAGACAAATATGCTGACCTAGCAAAAGTTAGGACAGATAAAGCAAAATTTAGATATTACCTATAGTGCCTTGCTTTTATTTAGCACTGTAAATCTATAAGGAAAGAACCCTTTCATAAGAAATACTAAGCAATACATTGCAGCCAGATAAAAATCAATACTGTATAAACAACATGTCACCAGTTCTAGAAGATAGAATTGAGCAGGCTTTATTAGCTGCTGTTAAAATGAAAGCTTTATTACCTCCTCTATATAGCAGCCATCAAATTAAATATATGTGCTAGCAATCCTCGTTTTGTGTTAGACACAAAGCAATAACATCTGACAGTGTTAGATATATGGACTCCTGCTTTGCTGAGTCACAAAACAAACACAAAATAAGTAAAGGAATTAAAATAAAATGCCCAGTGAGGGCATCTTGCAAGCAATGCCATAGAAAAGGACAGTCACAGTAAATATCTAGAACTAAAAGATCACAAAAGCCATTAGAATTCTTAGGCTGTGCCAAAACAATGGGCTGGATTCTATAAAGCATGCAGAATCTAACACAAAACTTGCAGATAACATTGTATTATGTTAATGTACAACAAGAAACTCATAATAGCACAGAATACAATGGAGTATCTCAATTTCAACTGTGCACTATAGAAATGCATAATTAATCTGCAATTAATAAGAAATGGCTTTCCAATCACATAGTACAGTACCAACGTTGCAGAAAGATGATCACAATTCAAGAACCTGATAGTTGTATACAAATATATATAACAGAATTGGTACAGTAAGGTTAAGGTCAGCTACAGAATACAACTGATTTTGTTATGATAACAAAAAAAATACTATATATATATATATATATATATATATATATATATATATATATATATATATATACATCACTCTTTTCAGTAAACTCCTAGACAACTGAGGCTATATCCATAATACATGTATCATTAAACTATATTGGTTTGGACTTAAGGATAAAACATTCAATTGAAAAAATTAAAGACAAAGGGCAATCATGGCCATATCAAGATAGCTAACATTTGCTAACAATGAGTTTGGGACTTGTGTGGGGAACACAAATAACACCAACACATCCAATGAAAGTAGGAGATAGAAAAAAGATTTATTTATTTATTTTATTTTACATTTGTTAACCGAGAGAGTCTGACTGGATACAGGTCCATTTTAAGCGGAGGCCCAGGGAGGAAAGCTCCAACTAATACATTAACATTTTCACGCATTACATGTGACATACATTCAAGCAGACTAACATTCTGAACTAAAGGACAGAATATAGTACACACTCTCAGTGATTATTGAGAGCAACAGGTAATACATATCATGTTCCTAAATATGACAAGCATAGATCGAATTCATTTCAGTAGTTACTAGACAAGTTGTGAGATTAGCAATATACTAAAGTATTATCCAGGGATGAGACAGGAGCATAGTCTCTTGTTCCTAAAGTGAATTTTAAGGAGTTTCCTAAACTGAGTGATGGAGTTGTTGGATGTTAAGTGGGCAGGAAGGGAGTTCCAGAGTTTAGAGATAGAGTGGCTATAGACGGATTTTCCTGCCTCATTGTTAAATTTGGTGACCAGAAGGTGATTTTGGATGCTAGATCTTAAAGTCGTTGTAGTAATGTGAGTATGAAGTAGGTGTTGTAGAGCTGGGATTTTATCTGAGTGGTGTAAAATTCTGTGTGCTAGTGGAAGTTGATTGGTTTGAAGTATGAGCGGGAGCTCTAACCAGTTAAGCTTGTGGAGACATTCACAGTGATGTGTTCTATAGGATGAGCCTGTAGCAAATCTAGCTATCTTATTATAGCAAGATTCAAGTTTGTTTAGATCAGGTTTACGAAGGTCAGTGATCATAAGGGAGGCATAGAGTAAGGTAGTTAGTAGGTGTGTTCTAGCTATTGTAATTTTGGAGTGATTTGAGAGAAAGTGTTTGTTACGATAGAGTAGTCCGAGTTTTTTATAAACTTTCTTTATAGTTTGGGCAATGTGTAGGTCAAACCTATGGTGATTGTCTATTTCCAGACTTAGCAGCCTGGTGTGATTGGTAGGGGTAATAGTGGTATTGTTGTTGGAGGAGATTGTGAAGTTGTCTGTGGGGAGTAGGGATCTGTGTGAGCTAAAGAGGAGCAATTTTGTTTTGGATGGGTTAAGAATGAGCTGTTGGTTGGTGAACCAAGTTTTGGCTAGAGAGAAGCATTCTTGTATTTGGGAGAGAAGGGGATCTAGCTTGGGGGCTGCACATATTATAGTGGTATCATCTGCATATTGTACTATAGCGGCTTTAGGTGTGGTGCATGGAAGTTGATTAGTGAACAGGGTGAATAGTAAAGGACCTAAGCTGGAGCCTTGGGGGACCCCTAAGGAAACAGAAAGCAAGGAGGATATTTGGTATTGCCATTTTACTGCTTGCTGTCTCCCAGATAGATAGCTCTTAAACCAAGAAATAAGAGGTTCTGAGGTTTAGGGAAGAGAGTGCATGTAAGAGTTTTGGGTGATTAACTATGTCAAAAGCTTTGGATAAATCTAAGAATGTAGCAGATACGAGCAGTCCATTATTTCTGTGATTATTAATGGTGTTAGTGAATGATGTAAGTGCAGTGATAGTACTATGGAAAGGTCTAAAGCCATGTTGCTGTATGGATAGTAGTTTGTTTTCTTGGAGATATTCCATCAATTGTGTGTGATTTTTGATAAGGGGGGATAGTATAGCTATAGGGCGATAGTTATTGAGTTCAAAAGAGTTTTCCCCTTTGTGAAGTGGTATTATATGAGATATTTTCCATAAGTGGGGTACTGTACACTCAGAGATGGCTCTGTTAATTAGGATAGTGACAGGGTAGGCTATAGCTTCATTGGCTAGTTTTAAATATTCCGTGAGTAGCTTGCCGGCGGCTTGGGTGGTCGGTTTGAGTTTTTGGAGAAGTTTTTGTATGGTCTGGATTGATACTGAATGAAAGTTAAAGTGGGGGCCATAGTTTTTTGTTTCATGTGGAGAAGATGATTTTGTTGGAGTGGGGTTATTAAAGCTACTTTGGTTATTTGCAAGGGCTTGGATAGTTTCTGTAAAGAACTTGCTGAATTGTGTGGGGATATCGTCATGGCTGTTTACTGTTTTTGCACTGGAGGTGGAAGTTTTACCTGCTTGTAATGATTGCTGCCCAGAGTTTTTGGGGGTTATTTGAATATTTATTTTGAATATTTTGGCAGTAGGAGATTTTGTCTGTTTAAATAAGTTTTTTGGCCTTGTTCCGTAGTTCAAGGTAATTTTGTTTGTCTATCTGTGTTTTACTCTTATGAAATTGTGTCCAGGCTTTGTCCTATTTTTGAGTAATGCTTTCATGTCTTTAGTTAGCCAGGGGGCATATTTAGTTTTAATTCTAGTGGTTCTGGGGGGTGGGCATGGTGGTTAAGTATATGTATGAAGGTTGTATTAAAGTATGAGACTGATGTGGGGTATGGGTAAAGAAGATTGACACACAAGACGGATGTTGCAGTTGGAAAATCTGAGGGAAAGTCAGAGTGACATGGACAATTCTTATTTGGTGGGAATGGGCCCCATTTTTTAAGAATATAAGGAAAGGTAAACATAGAGAAAAAGGAAGAGAAGGTCATCACAGCGGATATACCCATCAAACAAACAGGACAACACAAGACTGACAAAATTAAAAAAAAAAAACAGCAAGGACAGGTAAGTCACACAGACAGCACATTGCAAAACACAGGCAATGGAAAGTTGACAAACAGGGTGGGGATGCATATCACTCATGGTGAAATGCAGAAAAACAGATCTACCTATGCACTATCAAATTACAACATGTCACAGACTGTGTGGTAGTCATAGCTGGATGTGTATGATGAATGGTAGATGTGTGTTCTAAGGTAATAAAGTAAGATCACAGCATACATTGGATTAATAGATTAATATACCCATATCTATTTAGTCTTTCAGGACTGCGCATGTAAGCCAAGCAACATCACAGATGAGCAAATGCAGGTGTAACAATGGTAGATAACTCCACCAGAGGACAAAATCAAACCTATGACCATACATGTAAAAGGCAAACAACCAAGCACAGTGACAAACAGAAATACTACAGAAGAACAACAAACACTGCTACATACACAAGTAGGTGTACACAACATAATCAAATGTGTAATGGTCTGTGTATATGTTACACATACATATACCATGTCAAAGGCAACACGCAGGTGTAGATGCGTATGTGTATCTGTCAGTGGTATAAATGGAATGTACATGACATCAATATCAATACACATACATACAACAATGAAATGTCCTAGTATGTTCAAAAATGCAACAGTACAGTATAGTAAATATAGCAGGGTGTGCACATGGATGTGAAAAAACTATACTGGGCATCACATAAGTAAAATGGGAAAAATAATGCATTGCCAGCATTAGCCAGCAACTTGTGTGCACATGTCCTGCATTGTACAATGCCCATACATGTGGCACATGTTCACTGTGTCAAATTAATACACAACAATGGTCAAAAGTTTTTACAAAGGCAAACATACCTGCAAAAAATAATATTGAAATATGAAGGTAAGAGGGAGATGGGCAACCTAGGCCCACATCAGAATAAAGCAGAATGAGGTAAATTGACCAAATGCAAATGCAGGTGCAGAGCATGCAGGGTGATGTAGAAGCCATACAGACATATATTTAACCAAATGGAAAATGTATGTTAAATGGCCAGATGGATTGCTGATGTCCACAGAACTGAACATGTATAAAACACACATACATTGTAATGTCACATCAACATGTATAGGTAAACAAGTTAAAAATTAAAAGCACATACACATATACTTTCATACAAAAGCCAAATAAAGAAATGCTGGTTTATGCCATTATGGAGTAGAGGATACTCATGTGAGCTTCATTACAGCACATCAGCAGGAAATCACTGAATGCTCACATGTCAAAGGTACCTTTGTATGTTACTTTGTATCTCGCTGTGTGCACTCACACTTACAGACATTAAATGAACACAGCTATTAATGGAAGCTTTACACTGATTTTACTAAGTAACGGGTGTGGAAATGCTACATACAACAAGCATGGTGTAATGTACTGTGAAATAAAGTGCTATCTGTAACACTGTGTACAGATTAATGGTACCTTGCTATTTGATGCAGTTAAAAAAGGAGGACTGCATATAGACAGGATATACCTGTATATGATCCCACATGGCATCAGTATTGCCAAACCATGACATGACACATCATGACAGTGGGACATCATGACAACTGTCATCCAAACAATATGTGGAATGACATGTCTGTATGTTGCACATACCCGATATGGCAAAACAGAAATCCAAGGCATATCACACTGTTAATGATGGAGTATGGACAACATATGTTGTCTGCTGGTCGCCCAAGTAACACACACATTTACAGGCTACCTCCTGCAGCACTATCTGCAGGTTAAGTGCCACAATATATGGACAGTTGAATGTGTGTGGAAAGTGTAATGTGTTAATGTGCATCATGTAGATATTGAAATGGAAGTAAATGTCAAACAACAACACATAAACATGAGAGATACATGGTATGCATGCACAGAAGTGCATATACAGTCCAATCAATGAAATGGCAATCACAATGTTGGCAGCATAGGACAAGTGGAGCACAGAGACAACACTTACAGGCTGAAGCATCTAGGCTGATGAGGTTCAGACTCCTGAATGATCTTGCAAGCTATTGCACTTAATGAATCCTGGATAATCCATGTCATATCCTCAAAGAATGACCCCGTCATATCCCTCGTCTATGTTTGGTGCACATCAGTGATGACCTCCTGGATCTGTGCTAAGATGGATTTTGAAGCTGCAGGCAGACAATGGATATGGACTGAATGAAACAGCCCCTTTAAAACCTCATTTAAAGCTGCAAGGTTAGGTTATATGATATTATAGGTTACATTGTATTTGCACTTTAAATCTTGAATGAGTTTGATGTCCTGTGATTCTTTCCTTTTCTTGCGACTGGATGTTACATTGTATCTGTATTTTCTGAGTGAACTGACATTTTGTATTTGTTAAATGAACTGATGTCATGTGATTTTTTTATTTTATTGTGAGTGGCTAATTTGTATTTTTAATGAAATGTTTCTTGTTGATTTTATCGATCTGAAGAAGTGTGTGTAGTGGCATGAAAACACTTATCATTATTAAAAAGTCACTGCTTTTTAGCTGTGTGTGGAGTCTGTGGTTGTTATATTGTTCACTTTAAGCCTATCATCTGAATGGGGAAGGTCTTTCTAATATTGATCTTGGCTTAGAATTGCAAAGGTATGAATATGTGCTGATCATGCAGCTAAATGGTTGGAAAATAACATCCATGTTATCATTGTGTTCAGAAACATTAACAAAAATGGAGAGCATACATTCCTCTGGCAATGTGACTGTCATGTAGCATACAGCTTCTGTGAACAGAACCTTACATGTTGCTGTATATTATGGATGCAGTTAGGTGTATGTGAAGACCATGATATTTCTTGCTAAACTGCACATCACTAGGAAATTACATACATCTTCACTGCTCTTCATTTCAACTGTTAGTTTGCCCACTCCAGTCCCTCAAAATTTGAGGATGGTGTTCTACTACTGACTTTAACATTTCATGAGAAAACTTACCTTCACACCATTTTTACAAAGTATACAATATTAACCAAAAAATTGCATAGACATAACAGGATTTAGCAAGATGTACTGACCCCATGGTTAAATATCTGATGTCAACAGAATATTACAGATCACGTATATATTAATAGAAATTCACCAAATAACCAAGTTATTTACAACTATGCTCAAAACATGTGTTAATAACAATAAGTGCAATATGCTTCTAGAAATAAATGCTATGAGTATATTAAATGAAGATGACACATTGCAGTATACGTGTCCCCTCTCAGGAGGTGAACACTCAGCACATCGAGGTGGAGGCATGGTGACCTGTTGCCTTACAATCTGAGCTACCAGCCAGGATATGCTATTTTTAAAATATAAGCAGATATGCTGCTATTAGAAAACTGATTTTATTAGAGCATTACAGATTATGTCCATATCTGTAGAAATTCAAAGACCATTGCCATGCACAACATAAACATTAATATAATGTATTGCAATATGGTTCTTCCAAAAAAATGCTATGGATAAAGTTAACCAAGGTAACAGGTACAGATATATTTTTCCCCTAAGTGAACTGGAACCCACATTATGCCAAACTTTAGACTGTCCCTGGGATTCAATAAAAGGATTTTTCTGTGCCAGAATAGTACAGCAATTCTGCATGGAATATGGCCAACGAGTGATTCAGTAAACAAGACTTGGGGCATGCACGAACCTGCTAGCACTATTCTGGCATGGACACCACTGAATAATGCCAATCACCTTATTTGCTGGTGAAAATTTCCACCAGCAGATGAGGTGAATTAGCAATTCAGTAAGCAGGCAGCCATCCATGCCAGAACAGTGTCCATTGCAGAAATGTATTCGGTTAGTGACTATGTACATATTTGCAAAAATCAAAACGGAGGCATGACAGATCAAAGTAAAGCATGTATTATACTCATTAGGCATGCCACTTGCCAAAATATAGTCATTGGCATGGAAAAGAGTTGCAAAATTATAAAAAAATAAAGTTTTGTTTTGGCCGATTTCGGCCGTTTAAGCGTAGCACAGCGTCACACAAACAAGATCGTGCCGAAAATAAAAAAAAATGTGAAAAGACAATTTTAAGTGAAATCTGCATTTTGCCATTATAGTGTATAGCATTCAGAATCAAAACAATAACAGGTAACTCTGGTTGCTAAGGAGAGAGGCTCTGGTGTAGTGGTGTAACAAGGGACTAAGGCAGTGGGGTATGCAAATGACCAAAATTTACTGAATCACAAAATGGGAGTCCATTGTCTAGCTGCACCTAACCATGTAGAAGCTATAAGGCAGTGGTGTAAGCAGAAGAAGCAGCTGACATGAAAAGGGGTGTGTGTCATGCTTGATGTAAGCACACTGGAGCTCCACGGCTTCCATTTGAGCTCAGCTAAGCACAGCTAAGCAGGGTGGGTGTCTGAGGCTATATTTATTTATTCCATGAAATGAAGAATGTGTTTACTTCCAGAGAAGGGACATTTCTGCTTAAAAGTGTTAATTTTAGCTAAGCGCGTTGGGAAGGCATGCCTTGGGGCTTAAAAGGGGCGGAAATGGAAAAGGAAAAAAAGGGAAATAGCAGAATAAAAGCAATCAAGTACAAATAAAATAGCTGGCAGGTGGAATGTATCATAGTCAGCCAATCATACAGGCATCAACTGTAGCACAACAGTATAAACTGTGCAAACACCTTTCAGTCTGTTTTTTACCACAAACTCTGCACCACTGGTGTACACACTTGAGGGAATTTTAACCAACAAAATGTTAGGGGCTGCTATCACTTTGATACATCAGTATGTGCTAGAGGCTGAGGGAGATAAGGAGGATAATACAACAACCACCCCAGACTGAGGAGGAGGAGAAGAGTGTTCAGACCCAGGGTACCTTACCAGGGGCTACATGATCTGGGAATAGTAGAGTGCTACAAGTGGACAGGGACATACTTCAGCAACTCATCAAGGTGCGCCTGCCTCACCTCAGACCCAGAGCCAACAGAGGGGAATACATCCCAGTGGATACCAAGATATGTGCAGTCTTATGAATACTAGCTAAAGGTACTTTACAAAGACCTATTAGGGACATCATGGGGGTCTCACAGGCATCTACATCCAGGGTACTCCACCAGTTCCTGGATGCCATGCTACCACATGTCGGTGAGCGCATTTTCTTCCCCAGCACCCGTGAGGAGGGGACCAGCAATATGCACCTCTTCCACTATGTAGCAGACTACCTGGAGGTACTGGGTGCCATAGACTGCATGCACATCCACATCAAAGCACCACCTGGCAAACAGGGTAGGGTCTACCTAAATGGCAAGGGATTTCACTCCATCAACTGCTAGGTCATGTGCAATGCCCAGGGTATTATCATTAATGAGTGTGTTGGCAGCCCTGGAAGCTATCATGACTCCCATGTCTGGAATTCCTCACAGCTGTACCAGGGATTTGTCAGGTGGGACAGCTGGTATGACCATCTGGTGGGGGATGCTGGCTATGCACTGAAGCCATGGATGATGACACCCATCACAAATGCACACACACACACAGTCAAGAATGCCATAATGAGGCACACGTACAAACCAGGATCATTATAGAGCATGTGTTTTGGATGCTAAAGTCACAGTTCCACTGCCTTGATGTATCTGGTGAAGCTCTGCAGTAATCTCAGCCACATATGCACACATGTTCATAGTATGTGTCATGCTACACAATATGATCCTGCGGAAACAGCTGCAGCAGGAACAGCACAGGGAATGGCCACACAGTCCCCCACCATTGCCAAGGTCCCCACAGGCACAGAGGGACTCAGAGGAGGAAACCCCTGAGCTAGCACCTGTAGGCAGATGAAGGCATGCACAGTATGCCCTGGCCTTGGCAAAGAGGCAACACATAGCACATACACTGACACTGTAGGGACCTAGAGACTGACACCTCTCTCCAACTCACATACACAGTAAAATGGGTGCTACACACATCACACTACCTTTACCTTACCATGTATAGGCAGTGTACTGCGTGCATCTAACACAGGCAGCTCTCAACCACCGTCCTCACAACTGCCGCAGGCACAAGGTAGGTCAACATTCTTAACAATAAATGAATGGATTAGTATGTTCTGGTAGCATATCTTTGGTATGGCCGCATTCATGCAAGGGAATGGGGTGGCCTACTGGGATAGCAGTAGACAACTGACAGCTATGTTGGACACCAGGAAATGTTTGCCCAATACTGGCTTCCCCACACTATGCAGTAGTACCCAAAGTGACAAATCCCACTGAAGTATATGTGGGGAGCCAACTAACTGGGGGTCATAGGTCAGAGGCATGTATGTCAGTGTAGGGGTCCCATACTCACCCCTCAGCCTCACCCATCAAGTCAGCTGTAGAAAGCCATAATGAAATGCCTGGTAAAGGTCCACAAATGGTGACAATGACCCCACTACAGACTTACACAATGAAAACACAGCAGGTCTTGCAGTTGCAGTAAGGATCTGAATGTTAAGAAGTCTGAAACTCAAATGAATGCCATTACAATCTGACCTCTGGTCTTTAGTGAGATGCCTCTAGTCTCCAAGGCATAGCACAATACTATGCCAAATGGAACCAAAATGTAAAACAAATATCAGCATAATCAGTGCAAATGTATACAGTTGACAAGTGCCCCCCCACACTCATATTCTCATAGAAATGCAGTAACATGTATGTTTGTAGGCAAATAGCAGCAGAACACACATTGCCAGGGCTGCCCCAATCAACATGGAAAATTGTTGCATGTCCACAATATGCAGGGGGTCAATGAGCTATGTATATGTGTAGTTAATACTATCAGTATGTGGCCAGCACCTACTCCCGGCTGTTGTGTCATAGTGGCCTAGGTACAGTGCTGTCTTTGACAGTGCCATGTTCCA
>NC_056727.1:147652593-147702593 GCF_019279795.1 Protopterus annectens | reverse complement strand
TGTACATTAATAGATGGGTAGGTCATCTACTCTGATAAGTGTCACCTCCGTGTGCATGTGTGTTTCAATGCATGTCTCCATGCAGTGGTGTGCATATGTGTGTGTGTGTGTGTGTGTGTGTGTGTGTGTGTGTGTGTGTGTGTGTGTGTGTGTGTGTGTGTGTGTGTGTGTGTGTGTGTGTTAGATGGCTCTAACATGTTATTTGCCTCTGAACCCACCATTGGCAATCCTAACAACCCCTGCAATTGTCACCCACTTAAATAGTAGTGGCAGACACTGCCACACTACACTACCACTGTGGTATCTGTGTTATGTATCTAGAGCTATTATTTTTAAAACTGTGCAGGTAGGGGGCTGTGCTCAGACCTTCATCAGCTGCCACATGTATAGGACTATGACTCTGTGTGCACTACCACCATGAGAGGCCAGGCATGCATATGAGATAGCAGACACACATGCTGGTGACTGTCAGATGAGACTAACACAGGCTGACCTGTGTCAGGAATACATATCCCAAACCTATCGTGCACAGTCCCAGGCATACCCTCATCAACTGCATGATGGTCAAGTGGATGTGACAGAAATGGCAGGGGCAACAGGTGCTGAAAGCTGAATCTGTACCTCACTATGACCACCATTATCATGGGAGTCTGCTAAGACACTGACATCAGGTTGTGAGGGGGAGAGACACCAACCCCTGTGTTCACCTGCAAGGGGAAGACAACATATGTAAATTAATACCCTGCAGTATCATGTTAGCTGGTATACACACACACACACACACACACACACACACACACACACACACACACACACACACACACACACACACACTCCTGGTACAGTCTGGCACAGCTGTGACACCTATTGGCCCTTCAGAGCAGACCTTACGGTAGTTCTGCCTGCCGCAATCTATCCCTTTCACTTCTACTGTATGGCTCACAACAAAGGGTGACAAATCCTACTGTGTGATGCGCCTAGTAGCAGAATGGTAATTGTGGCCAAGACCAAGGCTATTGGAGTGAGCTTTACAGTATCACCAAGTGCATATGCACGTACTGTAAGAGCTGACTTACTCCTATACAAACCACACATAATGACAAGGTGTATGATATGTGATGACAACTGATGAAGGAACAGGATTATACACTATCACTGCAGTACCTACACAGTTCAGACTCACAGGGATTCATTCCAGACAACATTGCTGGACAGTCTGCAATCCATACAGGAAACATGTCAAGTACTAGGTGCATAACCTCATAAGATAATAACAGGCTATTGGTCCTGATGCACCCATAAGCCTGTCCCAGACTTTCGCCCATGTCCCTTCATAGCCAGCATCTGTTTCCCCTCTCCAGCTGGGTCACACAAAGGATCCCAGGGGTGTCTCATCCATTTCCCATGCAGTCGTCCAGCTTCTTCTTCAAGAGGGCTATACACATACTCTGCTAGACATGGGGAGGGAGTGTATTTTACTGACAGTGTATTGTGCGGGACACTACACAGTCTTGCCAACAAGTACTATACATATCACAGACCATGTGAGGGCCTTGCATGCATGATGCATGAGTGGGGTTTGTCTTACAGGTATGCAGAAATGCCATCAAGGTTGGTTTGGAAATGGCCTTGTATGCTAGACACAGGTCACCTATGATCAGCCTGTATGAGACTGAGTACAGGGACACGGTTTTTAGCCCATATAGGATAGGTGTTGCAGACCCTGAATTAGCCTGGTCAGGAACCTCTGTGGTCTCTGCAACTGCTGCATTTGCTTGGCAAGGTACATGCCAAAGGAGCCATTGTACTTGGTAATGCATTTGATAAGGGTGGAGTACAGAGATGTTGTGGCTTCCTGGTTCCTGGATGACATACCCATATCTGTGAGGTGGTCCACATAGACATCCTTCCATGCAATGGTGCCCACATGGTGGGAAACTGTCAGGTTGCTACCAACCTTTGTGCACAAGTCGCCTCACACCTGATTGCATGCTCATTATATTATTACTGTCATAATTAGTGTGGATGACATCTGCCACAGCAGCGAGAATGATGCATCTCCTGGCATTCAGTTTGCAGCAATGCCTCTTGCACCAGTCATTAATTGGGTGAGAGCCTCTTGGGGGATACTCACATCAGTAGGGGAATGTAAGACAGTGGCCAGCTTGCAAGCATCTGTAAACCTGGTCAGCCACAGACCACTGCTTTTGTCCTGTACCTCAGATACATATATCTCAAACACTAGAGGCCTCCAGACTGATCCTTGGCATACACCGCTTTGGAAGACTCTACTACTAGAAGTGGGTTCCACTACTTTGACCAAGTGGGTACTATCATTGAACCAGTTAACTACCCATCTGGTAACATACAGGTTGATACGTAGCTGTGTAGGTGTATGCATCCTGGCCACCTGAGGATTATTGTGAGAGAATTGGGCTAGGTGCAGGTAGGCATCATTCACCATCTTCCCCTCATCATTGTGTTTGTTGACCACTTCATAGAAGTTGACCAAGTTTAACAAGCCCAATCTCCCTTTGACAATACCACACTGTGTGGACTCAGGCATTTTGAGGTTGCTTATGTCCCTGTTCATATTTTCCTTGATATTGCCTTCCATGGCCTTGCAGTGCAGGCTAGTTAGGCTGATGTGCATATGATTGGCTGGGTTGGTGAATTGCTCTGCCTTTGTGTATAGGGATGACAGTGGCTGTCCTCTGTGCAGATGGGATAATACCGGTGCTCAGGCTTTGGCTGAGTAGAGTGGGTAATGAATCTGAGAGCTCATGCTTTAGTTCATGTAGGATGCAGACAGGGATGGTATCAGGCCTATGGAGACTTCTGTGTGTTGCCTTTGAGAGGGCATTATGGACCTGCTTCCTGATGATGAGAGGAGGGAGGCAGGTACTGTGCATGCACATGTGCACAAATGGGGGGACACGGGGGTGATGTTTACACTTCACCTGTCTGAAGAAGGTTGCCTATATCTAAGTTGTATGTGTGTGTGGTGTTATTGACCACCATTACAGAGCAGAGTTGTGTGTTGCCTCTAGGATTGCATATATATGTGTGGAAGGCCTAGTGATTGGCCTTGGTGGATGTGTCCAATTTGCACTCAAAGATAGCCTTAGGGTAATTAACCTGTGACCTTATTTGCTTGTGCAGACCAAGGTGATATTGCTTCCAATAAAGTACCTGTTCCTTCTTGGCCCTATCCAGCAATTATTTCCACCTATTATGGTATTTGTGCATTGCTGATGTCCACCATGGATGTTTACCCTACCTTGAGGGAGATTATGTTGTTCTGTCAGGTATTGCTTAGTCCATACAGCTATGTAAGTGCTGACATAGTATTTTGGTGTGTGCTTGGACACTATTGCTAGTTCCAACTGATGGGACGTTAGCTGTAATGCTACTTCTACCTGCTGTAATGCTACTTCTACCTGCTGTAACGCTACTTCTACCTGCTCTGAGGAGATTTATAGTCATTTGTGTAAAGTTAATTTTGCTTGATCCTGACGGGGGGGGGGGGTAGGGGAGATGGTAACCTGAACAGTAATGGCTATGTGGTCAGACCTTATCAAGGAGGATGACACTATAGGAGTGCTACAGTGTCTACTCATGTTGGTTAGGACCAGGTACAGGATATTTCCACCTGTCATAGGAGTGTAGACCGGCTGAGGAATCTCTGTGCATTCATGTTCAGGTAGCATAGGTCATGCACACTATGGTTGGGTAGCTGAAGTCACCCAGGAACAGGGTAGACGATTGAATCCTGACAGATTCCAGCAAGTCCCAATAGATGTGGTGGGTGTCCATAGTCATGGTTGGAGGCCTGTAGGTAGCTATGATTTGAGTAGGTGTTTTGTCAACTGTTAACTGCACTCAGGATGTCTCCCATGCATCATACTGTTTGGCCAGCCTGGAGGTGTGTATGTGTATGATAATGTTTAACACTCCACCTCCTGTGGCTTTGCAGCCCTCCATTTGGGGTCTAACCATATGATGGGATGAGTAACCTGGCAAGGTTAGTGTGCTCTCCACAGCTGCAAAGCAGGTGTCAGTGATTGCCCAAATGTTGGCATCCTACAGGACAAGGAACACTTGCATTGACATGGGTTTCATGCTAAGACACCTAGATCCTGTTAGACCAAGACATCTGCACAAAAGCACAGATCACTGGTGGGCAAAGGCCAGAAAATAGTGTCACTTTATAAATCTAGCTGAAACACACTTAGTTGCCAGCAAATACAGTGCCGTATTCACAGGTCTACTCCACAGGATATGACATCTGACAACCAAAGGGAATCCAGAGACAGCACACACAATCTGCACTTTATTCAAAGAATAAAACGTCCAAAACTAGATCACAGAATTCGTAAACGCTATTACACATCCAGTACATGCGTTTTCGTCAGCCTGTAGCTTAGACTTCATCAGACAAAGTGAATTAACTGATTAAGCATTATATAAGCAACTGCATTTAAAAAAACCAATAACATTCAAGCATCTAAGTTAAAACCAATGAAAATAGTGACAGTCTGAGGAGCTCATTATAATAAAATTGTGAGTGATTTAAAATCATCTAATAAATATGTAAAAAACTTTTCCTTTAAAATGATTACAATATTTAAAAGCAGAGGTATTGATTAAAAAACATTGTAGTTAATTAGGTTTCTAGAACCCACAATATAATGAAGCTGTTTGGTTAAAAACTGATAAAATGTATTTATGTGCACAGTAATTGTAGTAGGTACATAAAAAACAGAAGCATAGACAACAGTGCCCTCTACTGTTCATAGAACTACTTAATGAGTTTCAAACTTGAATTGATCTCAGTTTGAGAGCTGGAATAATTGAGATACATTCATTTAAGCCTGGTGATTTGTTGGCCTCTAATAAAATTTGCCAATACAGTTCCCTGTATTCAAGCCATTCTTCCCAGGGACCTCCTCTTATTTCTTTTTTAACTTGTTCTAAAACAAAAAGGAGAATGTGGCTTCTTTACAGTTCTTTGTGTGTTTGTACAATGCATTGGTGTCCTTTGCTTTTTGTATCTCATATAAATGTTCGTATATCCGTCTCTTCAATACTCTTTCTGTTTTCCCAACATAATACGAACTGCATTTTGTACACATTGCAAGGTAAACCACTCCTGGGACTCACAGTTGAATGAACCAGTGCTATATATATTAATGTCCCTTATTTCAATGTAAATTTCTCTTTTGTTGGAAATGTAGGGACATTGTTTACAGTGCCCACAATGAAATGTTCCATATGAGGTTTTATTAAGGCATGCCCTCTCCAAGTAGTGATGAGGATCTTTTGTGAGATTGTTCTCTAAAACTTTTTATGCTACGTGCATTTTATATACCATTTTGGTGTTTTTCCTTTTATGTTCGGTATATCTGAGAAAGAGATGAATTTTTCCCACTCATTGAGGATCATGCTTTTTATCTTGGAGTTGAAGCCATTAAATTCCAAGATAAGGGCTGATTGATAGTCAGATTCAACTGGGGTATGATTTATGTTGATGTTTGTCTGACTCTTAGTGGTGTGCTCACTTAAGGCTTTGTCATTTAGACAGCCTTTTATGGGTTTAAATTTGGTCTTTCTGTGTTGTTCAACTTCCGTTCTAATATTTTTATGAACTCAGTGGGTATCCTCTAGCAAGGAACATGGCTTCTAGTGTGTTACATTCCACATAAAATCTTCGTCCTTGCTTGTCATTCGACAACCTCTAACAAATTGTCCTTTGACAATGTTTCTCTTGCAATGGGGGGGTGTGCACTAAGAAAGTGTAGGTAGGAATTGCAGAACGTATTTTTCGAAATATTTTGGTCTCAAAATCTTTAGAAATTTTGTTCTTTGGACCTCCACATCCAAGTATTGAAGTCTGTCCACCGAGCTTGTGTGTGTAAAGCTCAAAAGAGGTGGTGTGGTTGATGTACTCCAAAAAGAGAGATAGTTGGTCACTACCCCCAGTCCAAAGATAACAATATCGTCAAGAAAACGTCGATATAAGGACCAATATTGTCGGAATTCAGAATTCAAAATGTAGTTCAATTCCCAACCTGCAAGGACAATGTTAGCATAAGTTGGTGCACACGCCGCCCCATTGCTACCCCTTTTGTTTGCTGGAAAAATTCTCCATTAAATGTTAGAAAATTGTATTTCAAAATGTTGTCCATAAGTCCCACTACGGCAACCTTTTCTATGTGTGTCAAGGTATTGTCCATAAAAATAATGTCCTCAAAGATCCTCATTCCTTCATTGTGTGGGATACAAGTAAACAGGTCCACCACATCAATGGTAAGAAAATTAAATTCTCCGAATAGAGAGTAGATGTAATGTTCCTAAGTAGGTCCCATGAGTCTTTCAGAATGTGACTAAAGTTATTACAAATATGTTTGATCTTGTTGTCCACAAATTTGGCCATAGGTAGCGTCTTTGAGCAGTCAGCCGACACGATCGGTCTGAGTGGTGGGTCGCTTACATTCTTGTGGACCTTCGGAATACCAAATATAATTGGAACCTTTGGTTTAGGCACTGATAAAACTTCTGCATGTTATTGTTTATTGTTCCTTCAATAATCATGTGATCAAGTGCCATGTCTATCTTTTGATAAGCCACTTCAACCTCATCCATGGAAACATTTCTATACTTGGTTTCTTCACGAAGAATATTGTTCATTTTTCCTTCAGATATAATGTTCTCCATTATAACTACTCCTCCTCCCTTGTCTGGTTTCATGATTCTAATTGATGTGTTCTTCTTTAATTCTTCTAGTGTTGCATATTCCTCCTTTGTTAAATTGTACTTTAAATGTTGTTGTTTAAATTCTTTTCGAATCCCATTTTCCAATACCATCTCAAGGTTTTTCAGTTGTGGGAGAAGCGGAGGGTTGTAAATGCTACGTCTTGTAAGGCCACCTTGTGGTTGTTCAGTGTTAGATGGTGCTGGAGGTAAAGTAGCTTTCAAGTTAATTTTCCTAAGAAACAGCTTCATATCGATTATGGTTTTAACTAGGTCTCCTCGAGTACTTGGGATGAATTTAAATCCCTTACTGAGGAGATCAAAGTGTCCCTTATTTAAAATGATATTGCTAAAATTGTAAATGGAAAAATTATTGAGGGAATGTGTAGTACCTGTATGTAAGATCTCAGTATCACCATTAGTGTCACTCTCAGTAAAGGATGCAGAAAGGGTTAAAGGACTAGTGAGTGGGGGAACAGTGGTGGTGTGGGTATAGAGGGTATTCCTTAATACCTCCCTCTCCCCCTTCTTCCTCCCCCTCTCTGAAAATTCTGAGGGCCTTGCCCTTTTCTGTGGACATTATATGGTAACTCTAGGTCCTCTAATGGGGGAAATTCATTGTCATAGTCCTCAAAAACCCATTCTGTATTTTTATTTTTATATTGACCTTTATAATTATTAACTCTCATGTAGTCAGTCTGGTTTTTGACATTATGTGCGTTTCCCCTGAAACATCTGACAACCAAATGTATGCTATTATGTTATGACTTCAGTCTTTAATGGGTTGCCAGTGATGTGCCAGACAATACACAAATGTATGAGGCAATGACAAAAAATATGAGGCAGACATGTGGTCATTCTGCAAAACTCTGGACAGTTGCAGGTATGGGCTAAGTATACCTCACCTACAAAGACACATAGACAAATAGCTCACCTACACAGTGTGCCCTTCAACCTAAGCCCCTAAGGCAAAACAGATTGCCCAATAGACTAATTATAGGTGACTTGATAGTGAGGCACACTGATGTCCCACTCACTAGGTTGAATAAGGAGAAGGAAGCAGTCAGCTGTCTATCAGGTGCCAGAATTCGACACATAACATACACACTCAGGTCAGTTTACAACAAGGACAAGTATGACTCTGTCACTGTCCATGTTGGTGTGAATGTCCTGAGATGCACTTCCCTGGACTACATGAAAAGAGACATGGAGGAGCTCTTGGATTATGTGGCCCAGGCAGGTATGAGCCTAGCCCTGAGCAGCAACATACCATCACCTAAAATGATACCACAGTACAAGCAGAAAATGATTGACTTCAACAATTGGCTAAGTTTCTCGTGTCATTCTAAGGGGATCCAGTATCTGTCTGCTTGGGATGACATGATTGACAGACCTCGATGCTTTGCCAGATTTGGTCTGCATCTGTCACCCCTGGGTTTCCGGATACTGGCTAAGGTTCTTGGCACCCCTGTAGTGCCTTTTTTAGGTGATGTTCCAAAGACCAAATAGCCACCATAACAACCATAAATAAATGCAATCTGAGGGTCATGCTGCTCAATGCTAGAAGTCTAAATCTCAAGATGCAATTGCTCGAAGCACTCCTCAAAATGGAGAACATTGACATTTGTGCTATAATGGAGACCTGGTTTAAAGCAGCAGAAACCACCCCTGCACTACCAGGCTATAACTCATTCCACACCATTCAGCCCCAGAACATGGACTGAAGCTCCAAAGGCAGTGGTGTCTCCATATTCATAAAGGATATGCACACCTCCAGACTAGTAGCCCAGCATAAGGCATCTGAGATACTTCAGGTACAACTAACATTGGGTAAGACAGCGATTCAGGTTGTAGCCTGCTATAGGTCCCCAACCATGTCCCAAGACTCTTACTCCACATTTCTATGCACCCTGGAAACTATTAGGGTACAACCCAACACTCTCATACTAGGTTACTTCAACTACCCCTTCATCAACTGAGAAAACTACTCATGCACCAATACCCTTGCCAAATGCTTCCTGGAATTCATCAGTTCTAATGCCCTGGACCAGCTCATTCTTACCCCCACAAGAGGAAGCAACATCCTTGATCTGGTTGTTACTAACATGGGCAACCATTGCTCTACACCAATAGTCAATTCCTCCCTGATTAGATCCAACCACAAACTAATCACCATAGAAATCCTCATCTCATCCACATGTCCTGCAAAGGTAACCACCATGAAAAACTTCTTCAAAGCTGACTTTGGGCTCCTAAAAACAGAGGTGGCTAACTTCACACCACCCATGTTAATGGAAAATAGATGCATGACTGCCGAATCATACACCGATGCACTCTACGAACACTTACATAAATGCATGGAGCTAGCCATACCCAACAGAGCCAAGACACTCTCCTCCAAAAAAAAGGAAGCCAATCTGGGTTGGGAGGGTGGCTTAATGGCTAAGGTGTTTGTCTTACAAACACAAGGTGCAGGGTTTGAATCTCACAAGGGATAACTAGCTAGGCTTAAAATGGCTTGCAAGGGTAGTTAGCTTAGTACTAAACTATGAACTATGGTGGTCCTCTGCCCATTAATAAAGTTTACAACAGAAGTAATAAACTGTTGCAGAAAAAGGTGAAGTCCCAAGACTGGAAAAACTCCCTTATTAGCCTCAACAAAAAGTTGAGATCCCTCATCAAAACCTCTAAAGGCAGCTATGAAGGCAGAATTGTGGCAGACACTAAAAACATCCACAAAGCCTTTTATAGTTATATCAAGAATCTCCACAGCAATACCCAAGTTTTCTCTGAGTTACTGCATAATGGTATCTCCTATACTGAGCCAACATACTGGCTGATAGATTCAGTGCCAACTTTAGCCCTCCCCCCAAAGGACCATTCACAATACCAAAGGAATGCCAGGCACCCACCATTACTGCAGCACAGGTTAAAGTTACATTGTCTAAGGCCAAGAATACAGATTCCATGGCACCTGACAATATCCTTGGATGTGTTCTACATGAACTAGAAAGTAAACTGGCACCACATCTGTGTGCTCTGTTCAAACCCAGCCTCACCTCAGGCTTTGTCCTTACCAAATGGTGCACTGCTACAGTCATCACTCTTTATAAAGGGAGAGCGAATACAGACCCTGGGAATTATCACCTCATTAGCCTGATGAGTCTGACATGTAAGGCTATTGAGCACATCATCATGGACCTAATTAACAAGGGTATAGGGAATCTCCAAACTCTAGATCCCACACAATTTGGTTTTGTGAAAGGTAGCTCATACCTGCTCAACCTGGTTGACTTCTTTGAGTCAGTCACCAGTGCTGTGGATGAGGGCAAGGCAGTTCATACAGCCTACCTCAATCTGGCCAAGTCCTTTGATACCATTCCCCACTCAGGAATTAATGATAAACTCACCAAACTAGGCATCAACCCCTGTATGACTAGGTAGGTTGCAAATTGGCTCACAGATTGAACCCACAGTGTGAAAGTAGCAGAAGTCAGACTGCTGACAAGTCATGAGTGGAGTCCTGCAGGGATCGGTCCTGGGTCCTCTCCTGTTTGGCATCTACTTCTCAGAAGTCCAGGCTAACACAGAGGGACTCTAGCTGACCAAGTTCACAGACAACTGCAAGCTAGGAGCCATTATTAACTCCCCAAGTGATGTAGACATCCTACAGAAAGGCCTCACTAAGGCCAATGACTGGTGTCAAAACCATGGCTTAAAGCTTATTGCCAAAAAAATGCATTGTCATCCCCTTTGGGAACAACTCAGTTCCCACTAATTACCGCATCTAGGAAGAAGGAGGTCATCATCTCTCTCTACTCTTCCCTCATTCGGCCAGTCATCAAGTATAATGTCCCGTTTGCCATGTACCTCACTAGACACATGCAACAGCTGGAAAATCCACAAAGTACCTCACGAAAAGGATCCTATGCCATAAACACATGTCCTACATGGACAGACGCAAAAAACTCCAGTTATTCTCTGTCTCATATTGTCTACTAAGAGGCGTTTTCTGCTGCATTTACAAAGCCATATCTTACCCAGCTTGGTTAGAAATGTTGAAGCTAAAGAAATCCAAATCCCTCCACACCACAAGCTCCAGAGATGTCAACCTCATTACCACAATCAACCGAACATGCTGGAGGGACAGGTTCATAACCCAAAGACTGCCCATTCTCTGGTATAGACTTCCCATACATGTCAAGCAGAACACCTCAATGGCCCTCTTCAAGAGAAATCTTGATGAGTGGATGGAAAATAAAAATTTCACCCCAGGAATCACTTCAGTAGCTCTACTTGATAGAGGCAAGGGAACTAACTTTGGGCGGCACAATGCCAGGGTACTTCTATGGGCTAGGCTTGTAAAGGCTCCAGGGCCATTAGCCTAGTACAAAGCTATGAACCTATATAATATACTGTTCTACACACACTTCTGTGCCTGTTGTGTACTTTGCACATACCCTATATAAGTCTCTTACATTTATAAGACAAGCATATGTATCATAGTAGCATTCAGACGTGACATATGACTATTTACAACATCCCAGGTAGCTGGCCTAACAGTGTCACACTCAGTATTGGACAACACACACTCCAAAAGTAATCATACATGAGCTGACCTTCACTGGGGTGACTCAGGAGCCACAGATGTGATCCATGTCACTGCAGACAGGGCAAGCAGGAATGGCCATAGGTGCCGGACAGCAGCATGTGAGTCCAACAGGTCTTGTTGTGACCTAATGTTTAACTTCTTATTTCACATTATTGCATCCCCCCTTCTGCATTCCATTGCAAGCTTATGTGATTGACATACCTGTTTTAGTGCTGAAGAGTTTCCTCAGAATAATGCAAATGGTTAGGTTTGTGTAGTCGCAGTCTGTCTTTGTGTATATGGGGTCAGACCTGTGTTGCATAGGCAGCAGCTTTCCTTTTCTAGGTAATGCTCATGAGCAGGTGATGGCCTGTGCAACAATCGGTGTCTCCCACTTGGTACTTGCATCCAGAGCAGCTGTGTTGTCTTTCCATTAGCCAATACCATAGCAACACAGTGCTATGATTAAATCCTTAATGTGGGCCCTGCCCCTTTTCCTTGCATGTGTGAAAGACATCATGAAGGTGTGAGGGCTACAGCTTCACAGATGGTAGGTGGAAATGGGTCTAGATCATAAAAGCGAATTACACAAAATCCGAACGCTCATAATATCAAACATACCGGTCCTCAAAGTGCTTTTTCTGAGATCGCGGTACAGTGAAGAATGGGATATTTGCCCTTTCCTCACTGTAGTGGGATCTTGGAGTTGGAATATATATTTAGTGGGGGGGCACAGCTCCACACAATAGGAAGTTTGAGGTCCTGTATGTTTGATATTATGAGCGTTCGCAATTTGTGCAATTTACTCATATGATATAGACCCGGTGGAAATACCTCTCAGGACAAGACATGTAGAGACAGCCCAACAACATGGGGGACAAAGCTCCAGAGCTGGGTACAGATTGTAAGTATTGCTGCTATACACAGAGTGATTGCTAGATTAACAGGGTTTGTCTGGGCATGCATTTACTGTGTGAATTGATGTCTGACAGTGGTATGTCTCTGACATACCTCTCAACTGTCCAGATGTCCACAGACTGCCCAGAGGTTTGCCTGTTATGTTTGGTCTGTTCCTCTGACAATTTCTGTTTTTCATAAATCAGTAGGATAATGTGAGAATTGTATTCAGTGAATACTGACATCAATTAGTGTTTCAGACATCATATCCTTCATGTTTTATTGCAACAGACGCTGTAACACCACCAACTGTTTCAGTTTGTAACACCATTATGTGAGATATATCCCTCATTTTGGCTCCCTGTCCCTCAAGTATGGCATGCTTTGTCCAGATGTCTTGCAGTAAGAGGTTCAGAGATATGGTATATCATTATTTAGTGACTGCACTCCTGATGTCATCCCAGTGACTTAGCAGACCCCTGGAAGTGGCATGCTGCAGTGGCCACACATTTGGTCCCACACCCTGGTCATTCTGTGGAAATTTGTACAGCTCAGAGTTATGTATGTCTGGCCATTGCTAACAGACTGCCAAGATTGTCTAGCAGTGCAGTGTGTAAAGGTTTGCTGGGCTGAGTAGGGAGAGTAGCAGATGTGAGTGTCATAGATCGTTTTCTATCTGATTGTGCATGCTGCTACAGTTGCTGGTGGACTGTCAGGTATATATGTTTGTAGGGGCAGACTGAGAAATGTCCTGTAACACCTCAAGATTCCCAGTAGACTGTGTGTTGGGCCAGTATATGTCAATGTTGTGTATGACTGGCAATCAGGATATGTTTGTTCAAACAGTTGTGCTACTCTAGAGTTCATTTGGGGTACTGGTATGTTGCTGTGATTGTGGGGCAAATGGTTGTGGATGGACAATTTCTCACCAATGTCTGCTTTTCCCTACAATTCCATGCCTGTAGTGCATGATATATTTGGAGATACATGGGTAATTACCCAGAACTGATTTGGGGTAGTGCTGTGTTGGTGTTACTGTGGTTCAGAAGGTGTTGGGTGAAATGATTGGCAGCTCTCAGTGTTTTTTCTCTTCTCTTACATGACTGCAGTCATACCTCTCCACTGTCCAGATGTGTAGCTCACATGTTTGATCTGTTCCCCATAACAGTTGTGGGTTTCTAACAAATCACTAGGATGATGTGAGCAATGACATCAGTAAATGATGACAATCATTTGTGTTTCAGAACTGGAATCTATCAGAAAATATATGTTAAATCAAACCATGCTACTCTAGCAGACTTCTGCATATATAACAGCCATATTTCACAAATGTCACTATTTTTTGCCCTTTATCCCCCCACTTTGTCAGGCTTTTTGCAGATGTCTTGCAGTAAGAAGTATATATATATATATATATATATATATATATATATATATATATATATATATATATATGCATGTGTGTGTATATATATATATATATATATATATATATATATATATATATATATATATATATATATTTATATTTATATGTACATATATATATATATATATATATATATATATATATATATATGTGTGTGTGTGTGTGTGTGTATATAAGAGTACTAAAGATATATATTTCCCTTATGTAAATGACTGTTGTGCATGATATGATTGTTGCAAATTTCTGCAGTATATTGCTGTGATTGTAGTGCACAGGGTCCTGGGTTCAAGACTGGGTAGTGATGACTTTTTTCACTCATGTTAAATGACGATAATGCATAATATGTTTGTAAAAGCATTGCAACTCCTTACAGCTCAGATGGTGTAATGTTATGTTGTTGTGATTGTAGTGCATAGCATTCTGGGTTTGTGACTTGGCAGGGCTAATTAATGTGTTGCTTGACAGAACAAGGGCTGATGGAGACAGAGTGATTAAAGCAGTTGTAAGCATTTTTGCGTGAAGCTAAGCGATGTTCATGGACGGTTAAGTCCTCTTAGCTTCGCTTAACACCGCTACACCCACACTAATTTTCATTACAGAAAAGGAAAAGAAAAAAGGGTGATAGGAAAGTGGTAAAATGGGGGCAAGCAAGGGTAAATCATTAGGAAAACCAGCTAGGGATGTACAGGACAGGTGCAGGAAAGGACCATAGCTCTACATTTCTTCCGTAGCAACAGCTGTGAATAATGTGTGGTATTTGGAATTTACAGCCTTACACCCCACAAGGAGGGGTGTTGGTGAGAGACATTTGTAGAATAATTTGTGGGTAGTTTGATTAATTTCACTGTACATGGGGGCAAAATGTAGAGCTATGTATGGGGCAATGATTTTTTTTTTGTTGAATCAGATGCCCTTTTTTTAGGTGAGAGTGAGATGTTGGGGAAGGGGTGCAGGTATGTTTGGGGAGATAGGTTGAGTAGGATAGGTAGCATTTGCAGACAGTCAAGACACAAAAGACAGCAGACAGGGCGGTATATGACACATGAGGGGGTAAACACCTTGGACGGGGAGGGTGGTTGGGAATCAGAGGCCCATGTGCCCCCAAATGGATACAGTGGGACTGAGGTCCCCACCAATGAGCAGTCACCACTGCACATACCGGGCCCCAAAGATAGCTATGCTGGGGGCTGGACAAGAGGGGTAGCCTGCCATGCACCATGCGACCCTCCATCTGATGCAGCTGCCCACCCGACTTGGAGAGGATGATGCTGCGCACCATACTCCAGAACATTCTGCAGGGTGATTGGCTCCTCTAGGCACCTGCACCCAGGTGGGATAGGCCCCATCCCCTGAGCCATTTCCACCCAAAGGTGGTGCAGGACCAGCAAAGGAGGATGTTCTGAGTTGGGTCCCAGATGTGCTGGGGCCTGGTGCCATGGCCAGATGGGGTAGGACAGGTGGATCTGCCAGGATCTGCCTTCCCAAACATGCTATGGTGTTGTGGTTTTCCCAAATATATTGGTTAGTCATGAACAACACATTTCAAAATTACTTACAACAGCATGCATGATTGTTCCCATTAACCCAAACCAACAGATTTGAAACAGTTGCCTAGCAAACAGAACATGTGCATAAATGGAACAAGAATAAGCATTTTAACAGTATGCAAGTTACATTGACGCCAGCAGGTGACCAATAATGGTATTTGAACAAGATATGTTAATATGCAACCAATGAAATATATGAACAATAAAAGAACACATGTCCCAACAATGGGTTTTGAGAACAACATACCCGTAGTATATGAATAATAATTATTGATGCAGATGACAGGTGGGGGTAGAGAATAAAAAGTCCATTAACAACTGCATTGGCTTCTAATTTTCACAACAGTACTGCTCAATACTCTAAAGGTCTGCCCTCACTTTACATCTACCTATGGCCCATAGCTTCTGTGGCACATACATACCTGGTAGACTGTCAGCTTGTAATGGTATGGGGCAGACTGGATGAACTGTGGCTACTTTACTGGAGGGGGCTTGTACATGTCAGGGTTACATATTTGACAAAGAAGGGGTACTCTGCAATGATGTTGTGTGAGTCTGCCACTAGCATAGTTCACATGGATTCCTATCTGTGTCCAAGGTGATTGGCAGCAGTGACCGCTAGCCATGACAGCGTGACACTTGAGAGACATGTACCTGGAAGAGGGCATGATGTATGTACCTATCTTGCTGTCATTTGCAGGCATGGGGTTGGACAGTGGAACAGTTGCACATGGGGTATTGTTATACTCTTCAAACAGCTACTACAAACATTTCATTACCTGTAAGACCTGTGGAGAAAATATCTGTTATCACTATCTTTGCAGGGAGCATGTTAAATGTGTGTGCACTACTTAAACATGCCCCCTGCACTCAGTAGTGTTCGTGTCCATTTAGCCTTAGCAGTAGCATGCCTTCATGAATATGCAAGACTGCAAGGCATGCTGCTGTTAAAGCTAAGGGGAAATGGACATGGTTCACTCCATGCAGGAATAGCACTATTCCTGCAAGAAGTTTATTGAATCCCGGGGTTTATGTTTACATATTTCTTTTTTTTTAATCTCTTTATTCGTGTGTTGACATTAATAGTAAAAGTAAACAAACTATATACAATGCTTAACCAAATAAAAACAAACAACTATATACAAGAGTACTTTTCCCAAACAACAGAGAGAATAAAAAGTATTTAAATAATATTTAGGATAGAAACAGCAACTTCCAATACTCCATGTAGTGGGGGGGGGGGTGAAGCCTCATGCTGCATGATAAATTCTTGTGAGCTTAGAGCTGTTTAATAGCTAGGTGTTTAAATCCATCCCAGGATAGTACAGACCTGTCCTTCCAACTGAGTGTAATATAGTATTTAATTAGCATGAAAAGAGAAATTAAGGTGCAAAGTTGTAGTTTGGACAACCCACAGGGGGGATAATGTAGTAATGTGAACTTCCACGACAGGGTAGATTTTGCATAGCCTATTTTTTCCAGTTAAACCCTTAGGGAGCACCAAAGTTTATAGGTGCACTTGCAGCTCCAGAAAATGTGGATAAGGTTGGCTCTTTGGTTAGGACAGAATGCACAAAAGGTGAGGTACTGGGATAGATTTTATTTAGTATGCATGGAGTAAGGTAGGAATTATTTAACAGCATGAGTTGAGTATATCTAAGTTTCTTAAGGGGGGTAAATTTGGATGATATTTGAATGGATTTGGACATTTGCCTGGTTGAGATTGGAGGATCTTGGTCTAGCCAGTACTGGGAATAAATGAGCTTTTGTTGTGTTTTAATAGAACTAATAAGCTTGTAAGTGCAGGAAATCATATTCTTTTTAGGAGGAATAATCTCCATAGGGTTTTGCATGTATTAATATCATTTAGTGTCAAGGAAGGATCTTCTAATATAGAGTGGCAGAATTCTTTGATTTGTCTTGTAACTTTTGGGAAGGTTCAGTTGAGACCTTGTTTCAGAAATAGAATCACTCTTTAAAGGAAAGACATCAGTGATAGAGTTGTCTTTTAAAAGAGGGTACTGGTCCAAATTAATAATTTTCTTGTTCAATTTGAGGTTGGGATTAATGTGGATGGGTTGTAGTGTATAAAATGCAGGAGACAGATTTAGAGATTTAAAAACCTTTTGTAAGTTAGTTATTTTATGTTTTAAAGACATTAGTATATTAGTTTTATTTGGGATTTCTTTATAAGAAAGGTGAGGGCTTTACGATTAAAGTAAACATTTTTAATGTAATTATGAAAGAGTTTAACCCATATTGGGGACCAGTCTGAGGACTTATAAGAAAAGTCTGAAATAGGTATTACTCTGCTGTAGTTAATGATATCATAATATTGTTTAAAATCTGGTAGACCCACACCCCCTTTTTACTTTAGAGTAGGAAAGCTTTTTTGTAGTTAATTCTAGTAGACTTGAGAGACCATAGAAAAGATGAAAGAGCAGAGTGTAGAGACTTAAAGAAGTTGTTATGAATCATTATATTAGAAGCACTGAAGATGAATAGAAATCTGGGGAGGATGTTCATTTTAATTGTGGCTATTCTTGCGAGGAAGGGAAGTTTAAGATTCAACTATCTATTGAGGTCGTTAACATTTGACCACAATTTTGTAATATTATTATGATAATACTGGGAATTGTCTTGAAGGAAAGAAACTCCTAAATAGTGTAGAGATTGTTTGATATCTATTTCCGTGGATGAAATGTCAAAGGGAAATTGACAGTAGGGGTTAACAGGAAAAATTAAAATTTCCCAAGATTTAACTTGTAATTAGAGAGTTTAGAGAAGGTATTGATAAGGGTGGCCACAGTGGTGCAGCAATTAGCATTGCTGCCTCACAGCAAGAGGTTCTCTGGTTTGATCCTTGGCTGGGGTGCCTATTGTGCGGAGTCTGCATGTCCTCCCTGTGGTCACGTGGGTTTCCTCCAGGTGCTCCGGTTTCCTCCCACATCCCAAAGACATGCTGTAGGTGGATTGGACACTCTAAATTGGCCCCAGGTGTGAGTGCATGTGTGTGTGCTTTCTGTGGAAGGTTGGTTGCCAGGCTAGCAACTCAACAGTGTAAAACTCCACTGCCAGTCATGAGCAGACAGGTGATCTGCTGTGGCGAACCCTAACCAGAAAAAAACTGAAAGAATAATAAAAAGAGACGGTATTGATTGAGGATAGAAGTTTATACAGATCTGAATTAGGAAGAAAGTAGTAAAGGTTTAAATCATCTGCACATGCTGACATAGGAAATATTGGTACCAAAAAGAGCAGGGATGTGATGAAAAATGTTTTTGATAATTAATAAGAAAAGGGGTTCAATATGTAGGTTAAACAGGTAGGGGGATAGTGGGCAGCCTTATCTCATCCCAATCCTAATGTCAATCCTGGATACAAATGTTTATTTGTAGGGTTGTGTGTGCCTTAAAATATAGAATTTTAATATTCTGGATAAAGACCTGTGGAATATTAAAATGAGGTAGGGTTGCAAGTAGAAAGTCAATGTTGAGGCGATCAAATGCTTTAGAGGCATCAATAGCTAGGGTATATATGGGAGTTCATGTAAGGTTAGAGAAAGATATCATGGCATTCAGTGTAAGAGTGTGGTCAAATGTTTGTCTATGTTGTAAGAAACCCGATTGTTCAGGAGAAATAATATGAGTTATGACTGATTTAATTCTATTGGCTAGTATGGATGCAAAGATTTTTTTAATCAGGGAGATGGGTCTATAGTTCCAAGGATTTTTAAGGTCAGAGTTTAATTTAGGAATAAAAACTGTTTTAGATGAGTTGAAATGGATATCACTAATTCCAAATTGAATGATATAGTTAAATAGTTGATACAAAATTTTGGATACATTTGGGGTAAAGGCTTTATAAAAGTCAGCCGTAAAGCCATCCGGGCCAGGGGCTTTATTAGGTTTAAGATTATTGATTGCAAAAATTATTTCTTGTTGAGAAATATGAGAGGATAAAAACTCTTGTTGTACACTGTTAAGTTTGGGGAAGCCTAGTTAATTTAGGAAAAGTTCTAACTCTAGAATGTTGAGTGAAGCATCAGAAGGGTTCTACAGATGGGTATATAGGGTTTCAAAAAATGTAAGTATATCCTGGTTATTGTTGTATATATTGCCCTGGCATATTATTTCTGAGATAAAAGAGTGGGGTTTATTTTGATTAATTAGTCCAGCTAAAAATTTAGAGGGAAATTGTGTCCATTCTGAATAGTTAGGATTTTAATTTCTTGAAAGGAAAGATTTTCAGTATGTAGAGAATTAAGTTTCTCTTGTAGGTGAGCTATTTGTGTCTGTCTCAAGCCTGAAGTTTGTTTGAAGATCCAGTTCTAGTTTAATGATTTTGTCTTTGATTGTCAATTCTTTAAGGAATTTTTTTCTTTATAAAAGGAAGCTTTACTTATTAATGATCCTCTAATCATGGTTTTTGTGGAGGCCCAGATAATATCTAATGGGAGTGAGTTGGATTTAAATGAGTATAGGGAGTGTTCCAAGAGGGAGTCTATTTCCTGTATTATGTCATTCCTTTTTAATAGATTAGAGTTTAGAGACCAAAAATAGCCTGTCTTATTACTAAGAAATTTGATGAACCAATCTATATTAAGAGAAATTTCCAAGTGATCTGAAAGGAATCTGGGCTCATTATAGAAGGAGTAATTAAATTTCATAAAGGCGTTAAGAGATGAGAAAGAAATCCAGTCTAGACCAGCTTTTATGACAGTGAGAATAAAAGGTGAATTTATTATTGGGGGAGTTGTTACATAAGTAAACATAGGGACCATATAAGTTAAAATCACTTTTAAGTTCCATAATAGATATGGGGGCATATTTATTGTATTTAGCTTAAATGTTTGTTCTATCCATCATTGGATCCTGTATAGAATTCCAGTCCCCACCCAGGATGTAGTAGTGGTCAGGAAAGGAAGAGTGTATTTTGTATAGTGACATAAAGAAGCATCGTTGATTGGAACAGGGAGCATAAACATTAAGTAATAAGATAGGTTTGTAAAGATAAGGACAGTGCGTTATGATGTAGCACCATCTTCCAACTGGATCTGTATCAAAATGTTTAATGTCTTCTTGAAAAGTGTCTTTAATAATAATAGCCACTCCTGTACTGTTTGATTTTTTTTTTACCAGAGGAAATGATAGCTTTAATCAATTTTTTCTTCTGTATAGGAATCCATTGATCTGGGGACATATGGGTTTCTTGTACAAAAATAATATTTAATTTTGCTTTATAGACCAAGTGGAGAAAGAGTATCCTTTTTTTCGGAGTGCATACATCACTCATTAGATCCATTATAGAGTACAACGTCCCTTTTGGTATGTACCTCACAAGACATCTACAACAACTGGAAAGGCCACAAAAATACCTCACAAAGAGGATTACTGGCCTCAAACAGATGCCTTACGCAGACCGTCTCAAAAAACTCCAGCTTTACTCCGTCGCATATCGCCTACTCAGAGGTGATCTCTGCCTAACATACAAAGCTATGTCAAACCCAGAGCTGTTGGACATGCTCCACTTAAAGAAATCCCAATCCCTCTGAGCTACACGCTCTAGGGACCTAATGTCACCACAATAAACAGAACATGCTGGAGGGATAGATTCCTATCCCAGAGACTTCCCATACTCTGGAACAGACTACCTATCTATGTCAAACAGAGCTCCTCATTAGCACTCTTCAAGAAAAATCTTGATGATTGGATGGGTAATAGGAAATTCACCACGGGGATCACTTCTGTGGTTCTGCTTGACAGGGGCACAGGAAAATAATTTTCTTAGGTGGCGAAAGCCAGGGTACATTTTTGGCTAGGCTTGTATAGGCCCTAGGGCCAATAGCCTAGTACCTACCTATGAACCTATGAACCATGCACAGATTACGTGGCACACCAGCAACATGTTATGCACAAAGGACAAGAGTGTTGGCACAGTGAGATTATGGTTGCATTGGCTGCTCAGAATTAACATCTACTAGCTGTGACATGGTTGGTAGAAACCTTGGTCTCTATAGTACTGTGGCAGTGTCATAGTACCAGCAAGATTCTGTATTCCATGACAGTGCTAAGCAGACTGCAACCTTGGAGAGGCAAGTCACCTGTCCATGGAAATACCATTGGCCATTGAAAATCACTGTCTATGGTCCAATCTGCACAGAGGTCAACTGTTGGTCCATCTGCTGTTGTCCCACCAGTCACAAGGCCTTTAGCTATCAGCCATGCTCCTTTATCTCAACATGCTGTTATAGTCCCATCCATCTCCTTTGTGGAGCAACCAGGGTACACTGTGCCTGTTTGTGATTGGGTCAGAGTGAACCATGGTGACAGACATAAGGAAAGTCACCCTAAACTGCGTTTGAATATGTCCAGCACTGTAGTACATATAGGTGGCTCATATTATTGCAGTACCACTGTACTGTGATATGTGTTTTCTGAAATTAAAATTTCTACATTATGTCCTGCATGATTTCTCCTTTTTCATGTTATATTATTGTAGAGATATGTATGTGTAGCACTGATGTGTGTCACTTATTGTTAACCATACAGTGATACAACAATCTGAGTGAGTATACATACCTGTTGTGCCGTGACATGATGGTCCCTGTTTTCACACATTTGCATATGTTCATGTTGGAATTTGTTATGATTATGTTATGTGTGATACTCAGTGTGTATATCTAGTGGGTACTTGCCATTAGATGCAATCGGTGCTGCTGTGGCAGGGCAACACCTGAACATCAATGTTTAAGCTGTGTACTCATGTACATGTGGCTTGTCATGACTCAGATATTTCTGTCAGATGCTGCAGTGTTGCCTGGGCCTGCACTTGTGGTAGCACCCTATGTTACCTGCATCTTTGAATTCTGGCTTTTGTGTCCTCCTGCTCTTACTATGTTACCTGTGTAATATCCTATTCAGACATTTCAGGCTCTGGGGTAGTTCACCCAAACCTGCAGCTGGAAGACCGCAATGTGGTCTGGTTAACATGTTGTGCAGCATGGCGCACACTGCTATCATCTGTGCTGCCTTCTCAGATGTGTATTGTAGTGCACCCCCAGATGTGCCTTGACATCTGAACCTAGCTTTAAATATACCAACTGTTCTATAGTGTTTCTGGGTGTTGTGTATGTGATCTGTTGTAGGCTTTGATGGCTCATGCTATGGGGTTATTAACCACAGCTTAAGTGGATAACCACAGTCACCTGTTGTGTGGAATAAAAACTAATTTGATCATAATGGATATTACTCTGAAGGGTATCCTTATCTTGCATCCTAGCTGTGTTCCTGTACTTACCCAGCAGCAGACTCTGAAGTATTTCACCTTGCTGAAAAGCAGCCCTCAGTCCACTTTCCTTGCAAATGGCAGCATCATGGACACAGTGTGTTGCCATGATGTTTGTTATGCTACCATCCGCTGCACACACAACTTGTCAGCTGATGGATGGCAATCTCTTTATGGTTATGTATCGGTCTGCTTCTGGATGTATTGATGTCTTGATAGGTATGTGTGGGCAATCTATTGTACTGAGTACATGTGGGAAGTTTGCTGCATTTTAGAACTGATGCATTGCAATTCTCCTCTCCATGGGGGTGGATGGAAAGTTTATGTAGTCATCCACCTTACTGCACATTGCTTCCAGAAATGACTAGCAGCTGTCTGTGATACTCCAATAGTATCCCCCATGTGTCCCTGGAATGTCCCAGATGCAGGTACACCCAGGCTGTGACACACTTTCGTTTTAAGGAAGATGCATTTTCCTCACAGAGTCTGCACAGACATGCATGGGGCACATATGTTGCAGACAGGCTGCACCAGTTGTCTGTCTAGATGGTATCTGTCTATTATTTGCTGGTCCAACAAATGGTTTGTTACAGCCTTGCTCTTACTCTAGCTGGCTGCCTTCTAGGACACCCAGCCACAGCCTCATTTATGGCTTGCATCACTGCAGCCTGTTGCAGTATATTAACATCAGGGTGCTTTTTGATATAGTTATTTGATGTTTTGCTATGGATTTTGTCATAACCCATAGTATTTGCTTGAAATCCTTGGAATCCGGAAAGTATGTGCTGAAGATTTTAGAAATGGAGTCTGCATGGATCTTTGTCATATTTGAGTTGTGTTGTGTATGCACTGTGTGTTTTGGAATCAGACTGGCGTGTGTGGAATCCCTAATAAACCTACTTCGAATACTTAAGTACTCAGTCTACCTTCATTATGACTTCTGGAATCTCGTTCACACCAGGTTTGCTGAAACATATTCCAGCACAATAATTATTTATATTTTCTTTATATTTTGTTTTAGAATAGGCGACAAGGATGGGTGTGAGGTTTATGACATTTTTGGAGAAGCCTTAGAGGTTAAGCAGATTATAAAAATAGATGATCATCTAGGGTTAAAGATCAAGATGCCTTCTGTTATGTAAAGAAAGATATGCTGACATATACCTGCATATTCTATTTAAAAGTAATGGTTTGTACATTACAAAATAAACTGACGTGATGAGCTTAATTGCAGAGGCAAAAACAAAACAGAACACGTCTCTTGCATTGCTTAGACCATGCATCAATTAGACTATTCTGCAATCCTATAGACACAAACAGAGCTCATTCAGTCATAACATTTTTACACGGCAGAGCAGAGGAAACAAAATGTTTTGTTCATGTTGCCTTTCCCAGCCCATTGCCACAAAGGATTAAACACTATATCTAGGTTTACAATTTTTTTAATTTCAAAACTGACATGAAAATTATAAATGGTACTAATGTCTCCTGATACGTGGTTGGTGAATGGCAATTCAGAAAGTTGTTAACCTACTCTTATCAGTGCATATTTCATCATGTAATTCACAGATTTTTTGTGTTGTCTTTTTAAAGTTTTTACTTTTACAGATTAAGTTAGGAAATCTACTTTATGACTTTGACTGGCAGCACATTAAGAAGTTCAACATTATTTATCTGTTACTTTACTGTTTAATTCGATCAAATCAACAATGAAATCTTCAACAAAGAATTGTTCATATGATCCAGTATGAAACCTAAATATCTTAAAACAAAGTGCAAGCAACAATAAATTGAAAATAATAAATAAGTGGACCAAACAAGGGACCATATCACCATGGTACTGGAACTCATTTAGACAAGCCCTTTTAAAGTCATATTTTAAGAAAAATCTGTTATTGGACTTTTCCACCTAATTTTAAAAGCTGATGCTACGTTCTTAACAAGATTGAAATAAGTTCCATAAAGGATGCAAGTGCTAACTATTACCTAGCTGCATATGCTGTTCTACTTGGTAATACAAGTAAAGAACTGACATGCAATGTCCAGTATGAGAACAAGTTATTTGTTTTATATTATAGTTCAATTTATAGTTTGGGTTTAGGAAGTTTAACAGACTAAGTCATTGACAAACATTTATTTGTTATATGTATCTCTCTCTCTCTCTCTCTATATATATATATACATATATATATATATATATATATATATATATATATATATATATAAGCTGTAGTAGCTGATTCATAGCATTTATAAGTGTTTGCTGTACCTGTTTCTGCCTGTTTTGTGAAAAAAACGAAAAAAAGAAAAAATATCTCTTGTTTTTCCTGCTTTACTAGTTTAGTCCAGTTTCAGAGTTGCTGATTCCTGGGCTTTGGTTGTAGTTCCTGTGTACTGTTTCCTTGCCTTATTTGGGGGAAGGGAAGCTACCTTGCTTACCAGTGGGAGTGGGAAGCATTGAGCTGCCTTTTGTCCAGTTTTGTGAGGTTTCAGCCAGTAACTAGTAGTTTATTGGTCGTTTTGGGCCAGTTTCTAGCTTTTTCCAGCCCCCTGGTATAAAACGCGCGTTAGCGCGATTTAGAGCGATTTAGCGGAGCTGCCACTGTTGCACACTAGGGCAGTGCCGGTTAAGCAGGTTTAAACTATTCGGGCTACCTAAAGTCCACTCTTCAAATTTTCCCTTAAAACTACCTTCCTCGAACTATACTACTGATCAAATCAGCATATCCTATAACTAAAAAGATCATCTCTACTTGACTCCAAGTAGACTATTCTCTATCTATTAAACCTAGCACTTGCTCCTACAGTACTTATTACCTTGATACGGCACTCTTGTCATAGATAGTACCCCAAAAAGGCAACCCCCCATTTCTCGGTCACCCACGTCCCCCGGAATCTTTTTTTAAAGTTTTTCGTCTACCCTTCTAGCATGTCGAGGGATCAGTTGCTAGTGTCCTCTCCTGCTCAGCTGGTGAACCTAGAATATTGAGGCAATGTTTCAATTGCCTCATGTACACAGACAACCCTCTCCTCCTCCCACAAAACACAAATACATGCGAGAGATGCAACTATACGGCCAAACTGGAGGCTGAGCTCTCTCAACATAGGACTGGCAAGACCAGTCAGGAGGAGAAGGTTACCACACACACTATAGACCCAGTCTCACATAGTACCATTACAACCTCAAATCATACACATAAACACACAAAGACATACTTGAGGCTCTGATCAAAAATCTACCAAAACAGCAGAGGCCACCAAAGCAGACACCCAAACAACCACCACCTCAGAACACAACATCCGCAACACATAGACCTCACAGTCAGAGTGTCAAACAGTCACAGCCCTTAAGGCCAAACACAATGCCAGACACACTAGTCATTGGTGACTCCATAGTCAGACACACTGATGTCCCGCTCACCAGACTGAGTAAGGAGAAGGTCACAGTAAGCTGCCTGTCGGGCGCTAGAATCCGCCACATAACACAAGCACTCAGGTCTCTCAACAGCAGGTACAAATATGACTCAGTCATTGTCCACGCTGGTGTAAGCGACCTGAGGCGTACCTCCTTGGACTACATGAAAAGAGACATTGAGGAGCTCTCTGATTATGTAGCCCAGGCAGGTATGACCCTGACCTTGAGCAGTATCCTACCTTCACCAAGAATGATGCCACAATACAGAGATAAGATGATCAGCTTTAACAATTGGCTTAAACACTGGTGTCATTCAAAGGGGATCCAGTATCTGTCTGCCTGGGATGACATGCTGGACAAGCCACGCTGCGCAAGGGACGGCTTGCACCTGTCACCCCTGGGATTCAGGATATTGGCAAAGGCTCTTGCCACCCCATAGTGCCTTTTTTAGGCAAGGCTCAAATTCTAAACCTACCACCCTAGAACACAAAAAGGAAAAAACTAAGGGTAATGCTGCTCAATGCCAGAAGTCTAAATCTCAAAATGCACGCACTCGAGGCCCTTCTCAGTATGGAGAACATCGATGTCTGTGCTGTGACAGAAACCTGGTTCAAGGCTCCTGAGAGCACCCCAGCGCTATCAGGTTTTACCTCATATCATGCGTTCCGGCCCCAAAATCCGGACAATACCAAGAAAGGAGGGGTATCCGTATTCATCAAGGACACCCACACCTCAAGACTGGTGGCAACGCACGATGCATTGGAGACCATCCAGGTGCAATTAACCATAGGCAAGACTGCTCTGCAAATTGTAGCATGTTACAGGCCACCCTCACAAACTCAGGAAACTCACATGGCCTTCCTGCAAACACTAGAGGGGATAAATGTATCACCAAACACCATCATACTAGGTGACTTCAATTACCCTAATATAGACTGGGAACACTACTCAAGCCCAAACACCCTAGCCCAAAAGTTCCTGGAATTCATAAACTCAAATGCCATGGAACAACTAGTCACCATCCCCACAAGAGGAGATAACATACTTGATCTCATCATCACGAACATGGGAGCACAATGTTCAACACCGGAAGTATACCCCTCACTGGTGAGATCAGATCACAAACTAATCTCGCTGGAGGTCCTCATCCCACCCCCACCTGAAATAAAAAAGACCACAGTAAAGAACTTCTCAAAAGCCGACTTCACACTTCTAAAGACTAGTGTGGTCTCCTTTCAGGCCCCCGAGCCGGCGGAAAACAATATTCAAGCCGCTGAATCACTTACAAACGCCTTCTACCAGCACCTGCAGGACTGCATGGATAAGGCAATCCCAAGCAAAACAAAGACTCTTTGTACCAAAGGCAAGCGTCCAGTCTGGTGGACCCCAGCCATAAACAAACTCTACAACAAAAGGAGGAAGCTACTACAAGAAAGAGCAAAATCCTTAAAAGGTAAGACACCCTTGATCGCTATAAGTAAAAAACTAAGAGCTCTCATAAAATCATCCAAAGCAAATTTCGAGAGAAAAATAGCTAAAGACTCAAAAGACAATCATAAGGCCTTCTTTAGCTATGTTAGAAACCTAGGAGGAAACTCCCAGATATGCTCAGAACTAGTTCAAAATGATGTGAAGATTACTGATCCTACAGACATTGCCAACATACTGGCTGACAGGTTCAGTGCAAACTTATCCCCTCCCCAAAAGGAGAGATATCTATACCAAATGAGTGCAGCCCCCCAAACATCTCCAACGCCCAAGTGAGAACTGCTCTCTCCAAAGCAAAAAAACACAGCATCCATGGGACCCGATGGTGTCCCCGGCTGTGTGCTCCACGAACTCAATGAGGAATTAAACCCACAGCTACGACAGCTGTTTAATCAAAGTCTTACCTCTGGATACGTACCCAGGAGTGGCGCACTGCAACTGTGGTCCCACTTCACAAAGGCGGTGCCTCCACAGACCCTGGAAATTACCGCCCATTAGCTTGACAAGCCTTATCTGCAAAGCCATGGAGAGGATCATAATGGACCTCATAAATAAAGACATAGGAATTTGCAGACTTTGGATCCAACCCAGTTTGGCTTTGTCAAAGGCAGATCATGCCTTTTAAACTTGGTTGACTTTTTGAAACAGTCACCAAAGCCATTGATGAGGGAAAGGCAGTCCATACAGCCTACCTCGATCTGGCTAAGGCCTTCGATACAATACCCCACTCGGGTATCATTGAAAAACTCATCAGCTTAAATGTTAACCCATACATCACAAGATGGGTTGCAAATTGGCTGAGTGACAGAACCCACAGGGTCAGAGTTGCTGGCGCCATGTCAGACTCAAAGCCTGTCACAAGTGGTGTCCCACAGGGCTCAGTCCTGGGCCCACTCTTGTTTGGCATCTACTTTTCCGAAGTACAAGCAAACACAGGAGGGTTATGGCTGACAAAGTTTGCAGATGACTGCAAACTGGGCGCCATAGTAGAAAACACATCTGACACAGATATCCTTCAGAAGGGTCTCACAGAAATGGATAACTGGTGCCAGAGCCACGGCCTAAAGTTAAATGCCAAAAATGCATAGTCATACCCTTCGGGAAAAACAAGGTTACCCCTAGCTACCAAATAGGTGGCAATCCACTGAGCACAGAAGAAGTTATCAGGGACCTGGGGACCCAGGTTGATAGTAGTCTGTCATTCGACACCCATGTAGCTAAAGTAGTTAGGAAGTCCTTCTACATTGCCCACCTTATCATGAAGGGATTCTCATCTAGATCAAGGGAGGTCATAGTCTCCCTTTACTCATCACTCATCAGACCAATGATTGAGTACAATGCCCCATTCGGAATGTATCTGACCCGACACTTGCAGCAGCTGGAGAGGACACAAAAGTTCCTCACCAAAAGGATAAAGGGTCTCAAAATCTGTCCTATGCTGCCTGACTGAAAGAACTCCAGCTCTATTCAGTCGCACCGCTTGCTCAGAGGTGACCTTTGCCTAACATACAAGGCCATGTCAAACCCAGATTTGATGAATATGCTTCACCTCAAAAATCTAGATCCATCAGAGCCACAAGGGCGGAGACTTAAACCTCGACACGGCTATTAATAGGACGTGCTGGAGGGATAGATTCATCACCCAAAGACTCCCTATGCTGTGGAACAAAATCCCGGTACATGTGAGGCAGAGCACCTCGCTGGCCTTGTTCAAGAGAAATCTTGACCAATGGATGGGAGATCGCAGATATACCCCAGGAATTACCTCAGTGTCACTGCTCGACAGAGGCACAGCAAAATAATGGGTATAGTTCCCCATACTAAAGGGGTGGCGTAAGCCACAAAACGATGGGCTAGGCTTATAAATGCCCTCGGGCAGATAGCCTAGTATGAACCTATGAACCTATGAACCTATATATATATAGGTCTACTTCATATGAGCGACAGTTCATTTGATCGACACTCATTTGACCGAGACCAAAACACCTAAAGTTCAAAACATCTAAAACCCATTTGATTGAAACTTATAACACTGACACATGAAACTAAAAGCATTATGCCCTTTTCCCCACTGTAGGGTGATCCTGGAGTTACTATATATAGTTAGGGGGGTGGGGGGCACAGCCACCCACATTGGAGGTGTGGGGGTTGTAGCCCCCCACATAGTTTAGATAAATATTGTTTTCTGCAAAGAGTTAGTCATTTCAGTTATAAGTATCCATGTGTATGTTTGATATGTATGAAGTATGTGGGGGGCTACGCCCACCACACCCCCCTAACTATATATACTAACTCCAGGATTGCGCTACAGTGGGGAAAAGGGCATAATGCTTTTAATTTCATGTGTCAGTGTTATGAGTTTCGATCAAATGGGTTTTAGGTGTTTTGAACTTTAGGTGTTTTGGTCTCAGTCATATGAGTGTCGATCAAATGAGCTGTTGATCATATGAAGTAGACCCATATATATATATATATATATATATATATATATATATATATATATATATATATATGTGCGTGTGTGTGTGTGTGTGTGTGTGTGTGTGCGTGTGTGTGTGTGTGTGTCTGTGTGTGTAGGCATGCAAAACATTATCAAAACAGCCAAATTGACACATCACTGGACATGCGCTGAGACATAGGTTAAATACAAATGTTGTTTTTTGCAGTGGAGAAAAGCACATGGGGGGAGCACATACCCTGCTAATTCCAAGATCAGACAATACCTTGGAAAATGACATATTCCCCAGCCTTGTAGATGTAGTGATTTTGCACACCTTTTAATCGTGTTGAGTTAACCAAACTGTGTTGACTATTACTTTAACCTCATCTGACTAAATAACAGACTTGCATATATAAAAGTATATAGTGAGAGAAAGAGAGATGAAGTTTCCACTGATCCAGGAAATTATAGACCCAACAGCCTAACTAGCCTGATCTGCAAGGCCATGGAGCGGATTATCATGGACCTCATTAACAAGGACATTGGCAACCTCTAGACACTTGATCCCACACAGTTTGGTTTTGTCAAGGGAAGGTTATGCCTGTTAAATTTCATTGACTTCTTTGAGACAGGCACTAAGACCATAGATGAGGGGAGGACAGTGCACACCACCTACCTTGACCTGACCAAGGCATTCAATACTATTCCTCACTCAGATATACTAGATAAACTCTCTCAACTAGGCATCAATCCATATGCTACCAGATGGGTAGCAAACTGGCTCACTGATTGAATCCACCTAGTCAAAATAGGGGAAGCCACCTCAAGTAGTAGACCCGTAACATGCGGTGTACCACAAGGATTGGTCTTGGGGCCTCTGCAGTTTGGGATATTCTTCTCAGTGGTACAGGCCAAATCTAGTGGGCTATGGCTGACCAGGTTTGAAGATGAGAGCAAGCTGGGTGCTGTCATCAATTCTCTTAGTGATGTGGACATCCTCCAAGAGGGTCTCACTCAAACAAATGACTGGTGCCAGAAACATGGCCTCTGACTGAATGCCAAAAAATGCATCATCACCCCCTTTGAGGAGAATATTGCCTCCACAAATTATCACATTGATAATAAGGCACTAAGCACACAATCAGTTGTGAGGGACTTGGGTACCTAGGTAGATAGCAAACTGACTTTTGACCACCATATTGCCTCCATTGTATGGAAAGTTTTCTACATGGCCTACCTCATTAGTAAGGGTATCTCATCCAGGGACAAGATGGTCATAACATCCTTGTATTCTTCCCTTATAAGACCCATTATTGAGTACAATGCCCCTTTTGGAATGTACCTCACAAAGCACATGCAGCAGCTGGAGAGACCACATAGGTTCCTCACCCAGAGAATCCAGGTCCTCAAACATCTATCCTACACAGATAGGCTAAAATCCCTGTCACTCTACTCAGTCTCCTACAGAATCCTCAGAGGTGACCTCTGTCTGGCATACAAATCAGTCTCAGTCCTCGCCCTGATGGGACTGCTCCATATCCGCAAGTCAAGCTCCACTCAAGTAACCCAAAGCGCAACCTCAACCTGGTCTGTGACATCAATAGGACTTGTTGGTGGGGCAGATTTGTGAACAAGAGACTCCCCCTTTTGTGGAATAGACTCTTTCTCCATGTAAAGCAGAGTACCTCATTAAACCTTTTTAAGCACAACCCGGATAACTGGATGGGGAACAGAAAATACACCCCCGGGATTTCAACTGTGTCCCTGCTTGACAGTGGCATAGGGTGCTGACTTGTTGGAACATGGGCTAAATTCTTCGCTAGGCTTGTAAGGGCCTCGAGGCCAATAGCCCAGTAACTTTCTATGACCCTATGATCCTAAAGCAGCTGGTATAGTGGACTGCACATTTTTTGAACATGTGTCAACATGTCATAGCACTTTGAAATTGCAGATTGTAGATATGAACTATAATAGATGTGCCTTTACAGATTTAGTGCATTCTTTTTATAGTTATTTGATCTTGGGATTCATTTATAAACATGGAGGTGTAGACAGGCCAAGCTCCCACACTGATGGTGTGTGTAGGAGAGATCACCACAAATAAAGCATGTACTGTGCGAGTTCAGTTGGATTGTTGTTATTTTCATTTCTATGCAGCGATCATCAAGGTATTCCATTACAGAATACCACTGCTGTTAACTGTAACCATTGCAGTTCTGTTAGGTTTGGGTGGTCAATGGAGAGACCAGTAGTTCTGAATCAGTATCTGTGGAGTAAGCAGTCCAAATAGTGGTGCTCTGCTTGTCTGATGGATCTACTTTTAATTGTTGGCAATGTCGACCAGGACATTTTCAACACACTGTGGTCAGTTAAGAGATTTTGATGTTCCATATTGCTGATGTATTTATATGTAATCATATCTAGATATAATGATATCTATGATTTTATCAGTAAACCCTGAAAGACCCAAATGCAGAAACAAATGTGAGCCCATTTTGCTAAATCACAAATCATAATAAATAAATAATTAAATAAATAAATAAGTAAAATACAATAAAAATAAACAGTGAAACAAGATTCAGTCACAGGTCCTGTGGAGAAGGGGGAAACAGTTTTCTTTCAAGATTTATTACTCCGCTAAATGCACAATCTTGCTTGTATATACATGTGTGGATGTATTTTGAGGTATCAAAATTCATAAGCATTGAAACACAAATGATTGACACCATCATTTCGAAAATCAACATATCAAAAAATCCACACAACTGAAAAAAAAGTACACAAAGGAAAAAATATTTTCCTTTTGAAATCAATAAACCAAAACTTTACCTCAAAGACATTCATACATTGTTTCCATAGTTGTAGTATTACAGGAAATGTTTTTGTAAGGTAATGTGCAGGGTTGTGATAAGGGGCAGGATTAGGTTTAGCATGCATTACTACTGATATACAGGGGCCCTTTGCCATAACACAACCAATACACAAGATACTCAAATGCATACTACCTAAATCTGATCGCTTTCCTAGCCCTTAGTCTAACCCTAACCAGCAAACTCTTAAATACACACATACCCACTACCTAATGTTGAAACATTCTGTGTATCTGAAAATTTCAACACTAAAATCCCAAACTCACATTTACCTTACACAGATACATAAAATCTTCTTTCTTTTTTTCACATCCTCAATAACTGACAACAAAAACTCAGAAAAATTTTCAAGTTGTATGCACAGTCAACCAATTTCAGCTTCAACAAAGTGAATGACACACACACAAACACACACACACACACACACACGCATATATATTTATGATATACACATACACTCACATGTATAAATCATTGAAATGCACACTCACACACACACACACACACACACACACACACACACACACACACACACACACACATGCACACGCAAACGCACACACACACACACACACACACACACACACACGTATCTGTATTTTGTGTGTCTATGGGTCTGTCTGTGTGCACGTGTACGCGTGTGTGTGTTTGTGTGTGTAGTGTATATAGCTCATAGTTTTGAGAAATAATGAACTGAATGGCTTACTTAATCTATATTTCTTGACTAGTACTTCAGATACAGTAGAGAGTTGATTATCCAAACTAATTGGGACCTAGGGTAGTTTGGATAATCAAACTGTTAGGATAATCAAACATGCATTGAACTTTATAAAAAACTTCTACAATCTTGTTTTTTTCTGTACTCAGGGAATACACTTTTCAACCATTCAGCAAGTGCAGTGGACAATAAAGAATATTTTTCATACACAAGCAAGCTACAAGTTCAAAATCATGCACAAGCTAATACGTATAATGTTTATATATTCAGACTTTATTATTTTTTCTACCCAAAAACTTAGGAATACTGGGTTCAGATAATTGACATTTTGGATAATTGATATTCAGATAATCAACTCTCTACTGTACTGAGTTTTTCAGATGAGTCATTTTCAAAAGATGATTCTTCCATCATGCATCCTGCCCTCTGTTGATTCAAAGCAACATCCTTGACCAGTCATTATCTTTTGCCTGACCTAGTGGCTAGCCAGTAAAGTTATGCTTCCTTAACACATTAGATGTACTGGAACATATGATGAGCAAAATATTTTCTTATATATTCTGTAATGACAATAATCATATAAAATATTAAAATATTTTTCTTGATATGCATAGATTCAGCTTAATGATATTGGTACAGCTCCTGCCTCAAGAGCCATATAACCTTTTGCCTATTGAAGGCAAGCCCTGTGACCCACAGATTAGATGGTATGTAACACGTAGTGACAGGATATTGTTGCCCTTCCTGCATTGACAATCACTGGCACATGACCTACTGTCTTGAATGACTCAAATAACACTTGACATCTTGTAGTTAAAGTAGCACTAAATTGCAAAATTATAATCTCCTTTTACTTACTGATTAAAATAACAATCCTGCTTGTACAGTGAAATCTGAGTCATGATGTAAACCTTTTTAAACCGGTCCTTGACCTATAATTCATAACCCTATTGCTTCAAGGAGAATATCACTGCACTGTCCTATCAATGCCTAACTGACCATCAATCAGGCAAACATTTACAGTTCTAATGGCACTGCTAGTCTAGCAACTTACTTAAACTGTTTTCCTTTCTTCACTGAGATACTATCAGAATGATCAGCTTCTTGCAATCTAAGATTCCTAGCTCTAACTAGTAATAAACTTCACACCTCAGAAAATAAACCACCTTCCACAGAAAACTCTTTCTCTACACTAACTTATGAAATAAGGGAAAATATTCTGCCACATATAAAATCCACCCTTCTTACTCAAAACTTTACTAAGATAACAAAGACAGCTATTTAAAGAAGTACATACCAAATACTTTCCCATGTGGTATATATCCTAAAACCTGAATGACCCCTTAATTAGACCATTTGCCACTCTGTCTCTGTAAGCAGACAAAACATTATTTACACTAATCACTAACTCTGTTACACCACTTAAGTACATTTCTTATTAGCCCACCTTCATGTGATGCAGCTCTGGGTCAGCTCTGTTTACTTGTACTGTAAAATATATTCCTAAAGGAGTGTACTGAAAGTTTTCTCACTCAATGCTTTTCTACCTTCACCAAGGATGATTCCGTGGTATGAACAAAAGATAATTGATTTCAGTAATTGGCTTAGTTTCTGATATCTTTCCAGGGGATTCAATATTTTACAGCATGGGAGGACAACATTAACAGACCATATCACTTTGCAAAGAATGGTATGCACCTGTATCCCCTAGGCTGCAAAATATTGGCTAAAACTTTATCCACCACCTTACAGCCTTTTTTAGGCAATGCCAAATTGACAAACTACAGACATAGCAAATAAAACCCTAAGAAAACTAAAGGTGTTATTGCTCAGTGCTAGGAGTCTAAACAAGAAAATCCACACCTTACAAGCTCCACTCACTCTGGAGAATATAGACATCTGTTCCATTACCTAGACATGATTTAAATATACAAAAAGTACTCCGGCAGTGCAAGCCTTCAGTTCCATACACACATTTAGACCATCAGCTGCACAGGCAGGGACAAAATGTGGAGGAATCTTAATCTATACTAGAAACAAGCATAACTCTACATTGGTTAGATGGGTCTATATCACATCATCAAAATCCAGCTTCAGTGAATGGCCATTCATTGAACACAAATCAACAAATGGCTGTTCATCGAAAGTTCATATCAGCAAACATGTTTCATAGGGAAGTGAGTCAGTTGCCCAACACACTGAGTGGCGCACACACACACATACACACACACACACACACACACACACACACACACACACACACACACACGCACACACTCCACAGTATATCAAACCCACCAAAGTGGGGGTGGGGGGGGCTACGTGACCCACACCCCCCAATCCAGGGGGCTGTGCCCTCCATCCCTCTAATTATATATACCAACTCTGAGATCATAATACAGTGGGGAAAAGGAAAATGCTTTCTGAGGGGAATGTTCAATGAATGACCATTTGCTGATTTGTGTTCAATGAACAGCTGTTCATGTAGTTGGGTTTCGATGAACTGATATAGACCCAGTTAGACAGGATGATGCCCAAGAATTTACCTGCTTGCAAATCACCATGGACAAAGTCTGATACCATATCCTAGCAAGTGCTGGTCATGGTCTATGTCCCTAGAATCTCATAGCTCATACCTACACCTACTGGAGATATTCACCATTAAACCAAACACCCTATTTAAAGGAGACTTCAACTACCCCTCTCTAGACTGGGAAATGTACACTGCCTCATACTGGCAGGCGCAACAATTCCTGGACTTTATGAACATAAATATCCATGGCCAGATAGTGCACATACTCACCAGAGGTTCAAGCGTACTGGACCTAATACTCACCAATATGGTAGAGCGCTGCACCCCACCAGTGTCATGTTCTCACTGGTGAGGTCAGACAACAAAACTGTCTCTTTCAAAATAAAAATCAACTTGATAACCCCAGATAACCCTGTAACAAAGTACACCCAATTAAGTGATAGTTTATCAAAATTCATTGACATTCCCAACCCCAAGTTCACAACAACCTATGAAGAATTGTTCACAGTGACCCTGTATGACAATGTAAATGGCTGCATAGCAGCTGCTGTACATACTAGAAGTAAGTCCAAAAACAAACTCTACAAATAAACCATAGTGGGGGAATCCTAACCTCAAAAGAGTATATATGAAAAGAAAAAAAAGTCATGGCTAAAATCAGGAAGAGTAACTCCCATAATGATAGGAGCTATGCAAATAAATCAAACAGGAAACTAAGAGGACTAATTAAGTCCAACCAGACCACTGATGAGGTCAGGATAGCCTCACTGGCTAATGAAAATCACAAGGCCTCCTATGGCTATGTCTGAAATCCCAAAGGCAGCAAACATCAGTGTGCCAAAATGGTGCTTATTGGTTCCACCTTCACTGAGCACAGTGACATAGCAAGTTTACTGACTAACAAATTCAGCTTAAACTTCACCCCTGACTACCCACTGGCTCCTTCCATAAAATACCTTCTAGTATAGCCCCCAACTATTTACAGGGAGCAGGTCCTGGCGGCACTTACTAAGGTCAAAAACATAGACTCAGTGGGCCCCAACAATATACCTGGATGCTTCCAAAATTGCTGAAATCATGGACCTATCAGAATTACTTGAGTCACTTTCCAGCTATTGCCTCAAAACAGAATTTGTATCATGAGAATGAAGGACTGAAATGGTTATCCCACATCACAAGGGTGGGTCAACATCTAATCCCAAAAGCTACAGAACCATACCTCTCAACTGTTCAGATTTTCACAGAATATCCAGATCTTTGCCTCATATTCTTGGTCTGTTCCTTGTAATATTTGTGATTTTCTAGCAAATCACTGAGATAATCTAATGACTGAAGTCACAAAATAAAGATATACATTTGACTTTCAGACTTCATATCCTTCAGAAAAATGAAGACAAATCCTGTTATTCTAGCAACTTTCTAAGTTTTTAAGAGCAATATTTAAAATCTGTCCCTATTTTGGGGCATGTGTCCCCCCCCCCCATTCTGTCAGGTTTTGTCCAAATTGTTTGCACAAAGAGGTCGAGAGGTTTTTCCAGAACTATTAATCTGATTGGTCTAATATGCAAAGCCATGGCATGAATTATGATGGAAATGATCAACAAAGACATAGACAACCATCAGACAGTGGACCCAACCCAATTTGCCTTTGTCAAGGGAAGATCATGCCAACTGAGTCTGGTGGACTTCTTTGAGATGATCATCAAGGCAATGGCTGAGAGGAAAATGCTACATACCACCTACCTGGATTTGACTTAGGCATTCAGTACAATATATTACTCAGGTATAGTTGATAATCTCATTGAATTAGCCATAAACCCCTACATAACTCACTAGACTGCCAGCTGGCTCTCGGACTGGACCCAGGAAGTCATGATTGGTGATACCACCTCCATTTAGAGAATATTCACCAACAAGGTACCTCAGGAATCTGTACTGTGCCTGCTCCAATCTGACATCTACTTCTCAAAGGTAATTACTAATGTCAAGGGCCTTTGCCTATCCAAGTTCACAGATGACTGCAAATTGGGAGCTATAGCAGATTACCCTCATGACACAAATATCTTACAAAAGGGTCTAACACAGACAAATGACTAGTGCCAAAGTCATTCACTAAAACTCAAGGGCGAGACATGCGTTATAGTGCCTATGAAGAAAACTGCTGCCTAGGCTAATTACTCCATTGATTAGACACACCCCTAAGAGTTGACTCAATAGTCAAGAATCTGAGAACATATGTATTCAGTAATTTGGCCTTTGACCAACATGTGAACAAGGGAGTAAGAAAATCACTCTATGCTGCCCATCTTATAAGTAAGGGCATAGCATCCAGACCCAAGGAAGTCACAGTGACACTTTATTTGGCCGTTATCAGACCCATCATTGAGTATAATGTCCCCTTCAGCATATGCCTAACCAGCCATTCTCAAAAAGTGGAATGCCCACAAAGGTTCGTTTCCAGCAGAATCTAGGGTATAAATACATTGTAGAACAGAAAAATATATTCCATGGAAAAACCGTGCCAGGAGTAAAACAACAAATAGGACCAAATAAAAATCAAACCTGGTGCACAGAAACACAGCAGGCAAAAATTAAAAACAAAGATGTTTAATTAAAATACAAAAACAGAAGGTAGGTAAGTACTTTCACATCCTAGGGTGCTTCTTCAGGCCATGATTTCAAAACAGACACTGAAACCTTATATAATACAAGTCATTAAACATTCACCAATAGAGTAATTCAAATTATTAAGCAACAATTAATGCAGAGATCTCTAGACTTCAGGAGAGGTTTTAAAGAAACCTGCCTATTTAAGCCAGGTGACTTGTCACCAGGTAAATTGACTATCCAATGTAGATCCCTTGTCTCAGTAAAATTCTTAAGGTCACATCCACGCTGACTCCCCTGAATCACCTCTATAACCTTGGAATTAAAACTATGTGTTGGACTAATCTCTGTAGTTTGCTTGGCTAGGGCACTCCTAATGTCCCCTATCTGAGTACTATAAACATGTTCCCTTATTCTTTCGAATAATGGGTAATTGTTTTTTCCTACATAAAAACTACATATATATGACAAAATCCATCCCTAACGCCATTTAATTTGGGCCTTGACCAATGGATGGGAAAATGAAAATTTCCCCTGGGTCTGTCCCCAATGTCTCTGATGGACAGCGGCAGACAGTAATGCCCAGACTAACATACCCCACCCACAAAACCTCTAGAAATGTCCTAACATACCCCCTCCTAATTAATGCCCATGATACAGAGGGACACAATTGGGTTGGATTGCACAGTTAAGCTTATAACGGCCTTGGAGATTATTAGCCTAGTATGTTAACTATCAGCCTCTGAAATATAAGGTCCCAGTGGCAAGTATAGTAAGAGTTACACATACCCTGGTAACCACTGGTATAGGAAGACCACACATCCACCCAGTCCTCATCTCTAGGCCATACAAATTAACTAAAATTAACTAAAACTCATACCATATGTCTGTCCACTTTAAATCTATCAAGAATTTATTGGTCAGCAAAGTTAAAATAATTCAGCTTTTGTCTGTCTTTGACTACTTAGCCAGTGAGTCCCAATGGGCACCTGCATCTTTGGCACAGCTGAAACAAACAGCTCCCAATGAGAGACAGCAAGGCTGTCAGCTAATGTAAGCATCTTATTAAATTGCAAAGTACACAGAAGAGATCCTACTTAACTTTTTTACATGGCTTATGGACTACATTAGCTAAAAGCTTGGAGGCTCATATTACCAAAGCTGCTGTATGCAAAATTGAAGGCACAAGGGATGAAACCTGAGAACAGACCAGACTAGACAGTTGTATTGGCAGCAAATGGGTTAAATTAAAAAAGAAGCTGAAAACTGAGACAGAAGAGAAAGTATAGGAACAGATAAGCAGTTTCAAGTATCTGGAAGGGTAGCTGAAATGAGGAGAGGTCTGAATGAGCAGGTCAAATCTAGAATCACAGGAGTTACAGCCAAATAGCAAAGATTAGCACTGGTAGTGTGTGACAAAGTGCCAAAGAAACTGAAAAGTAAACTAGTAGACTGTACAAAACAGTGGTGTGACCAGTGCTTCTATAAACTACAGAAGCCTAAAAAGTAAAGGCAGAGCAGCTGAGGAAGCTTGAGCTGATGGAGATCAAGTGCTGGAGATGAATGGTAGAATATAAAATGTGGGACAGATGAAAAAATTAGGACATCATAGTAGAAACCAAAGTAACCTCAGCTGCACATAAGGTTAAGGTGACCAGATTACTGTGGCTCAATTACAAATGCAGTAAAGCAGAATATTATTTGGTAGAAAAGATTTGAGAGAGAGAGACGGGAAGAAGGAAAGAAGAAATGAGGACATCTAGCCAAGAGATGGATGCATTGCATGGGAGAATACATGTGACATTCAGTCATGATGGTCAAAGAAGGACGGGCAGTAGTATTTAATTGAAAAAGGTGGAGACAATTGATGCAACACCCTGACCCCATGCAGAAAAATGTGAAAAAGGTGATAATGATGATGTTTTCATAAATGCGACCTCTAATCCAAATCATGGGAACTAAAATAGCAACCTATGCAAAAAGATCCTGAGAGCTTCTAGTTCTGTGCAAAAAACACATGGAACTTTTGGTTATATGGCCATAAAATGTATCACCCTGTCAAACAACAAGATTCAGTACACACTTGTGGAACACTCTTAAGATATCTTCACAATTAATCTGTTACAGACATTGATGATGTAGGCTGATATTCATTCCAAATTTACAGTCACTGCCCAAACTCGTTTGAGGTTACATGCCTAAGGTAATGCGGTAATATATATTAAGGTATCAATTAACAAGGGGTTGGTGGAGCTGCAGTTCTAGGCCCACATATCTGAAATAGGCCCTGTTGCTCATACAGCTAGTTCAGTTTAAAATTGTGTGCCATTGCTGCACAAAATTAAAAGCTTCATTATAATTTTCAGCTCCAGGTAATAAGGTCCAATAATCCATCACTAGAAAAATTATGTGTGGAAGTTGCATAAGAGCAGTAGCACAGAACAGTGACACCAGGGGAGAAACATGGAAAAACAGGACTGGACAAACTGTGATGCATGAAGCATGCAGGGAACTGACAACAAAATGTATGGAGAAATGGCAATGTGCAGATACAGGACAGTGCATGTGGAGACAAATTTCTTGCAGGATACACATTTTTATATATAAATGTAAGTGGGGAGAGAAAAATAGCAGAAATATGGGCATCAGGGCTGTTTATTAGGAAAGAATTCCAAGGTTACACTCTTCAGATGAGTAACAAGGCAGTATAGGCAAACCAAAATGGAGAATGTGCACTGGATGGGAGCAGCACAGCGGAAGAACACATATTTTCAGAGAAAGGCCAAATCATGGGTGATAAATAAGAGTCTGACATTTGCACAGAAGATTAAAGCTACACACTCTTAATGAACTGCTGTCTGTATTCCACAATGATTCTTTCAACTTCCTTTGGTCTGCTATGTGTCTGCCCAAGTCATTTAACCAGACAGTGCTCTGGGGTACCTAGAAATAATGCTAGGCTCCTCAATGGTGTCCTGGAATGTGTGTTTAGTCACTACCTATGAATCAATAATATACCAAGTGTATGTAAGGGCAAAGATGATGTGGATAACTGAATAACTGGTAGGTTGACATCCCCCTTACACCAAATGGGTTTCAGGCAAAATATTTTATAACTACCTCATGAATTAGACAGTCATTGTCCTTTGTTTATTAAATTATATAAACACTCTGTTACCTACCCCATTCTTACAATGCATAACTTATCCATTACTGAAAACATCATCCTGGACAAAGGCAGTCCTAACATGCATATTACTACCCTTCCCAGAATTCAGTGGCTGGCTTTAGAAACATATTTTTGCCCCTAGATTTGGTAAAATTAGCAAAAAATTATATATAGTCAGACCTGTCGATACTCATGGACAAATGGCTCCTGCTGAGGCTGGTTTAATTGCTCTTATAAAAGCCTTTGAATTGGTTGGCTATTATTTCCTCAAACATTATGTTTTCATAGCAAGTTTCAATCATACTATAACAGATTGGTATTTCAGCTATGTTGTCCATGGACCCTTCAAATTCAAATGTAAATCCATTGTCTTCTGCTCAGCCTAACTACCTCAATGTTTCTGACAAGTGTCAATCCTTGCATTAATACTCTTCTTCCCTTTTTAATATAATGACTTCCCTAGGAGAACCTCATATTAAATTTTTATTTTATGACTTTCTTATGGAGAGAGAACTTGAAACTGGCTTAAAATCTCTTTACCAGACTCTTCAGTAGCAACGTCATTCTCAGCCTAGATAGAACCAACTGTAATGATCTTTGGGACAAATCAAAACTCAAAGTATCTTCCCAAAACTGAAGCATTATTAAATCTATATGATCCCATCTAAAAAATAACCATCACTTCAAATATCTTGGGGGGGGGGGGTTAATCAACAATTACTTTTGAGTACCATATTAAACAGCAAACGCAAAAATGTTGTAGTGGCTGATGTAAGGCAAAGGGGGCAGCTGCTCTAGTTGCACACTCTCAGGGAGGCATGAAGTGCACCTTTGATGAGCTGTGGACTGGGAGTGAGTGAGTGCAGTGCAGTACTGGTACTCAGGGAGTGAGTGAGTGAGTGAGTGAGTGAGTGAGTGAGTGAGTGAGTGAGTGAGTGAGTGAGTGAGTGAGTGAGTGAGTGAGTGAGTGAGTGCTGGTATTCAGGGAGTGAGTGAGTGCAGTGCAGTACTGGTACTCAGGGAGTGAGTGAGTGAGTGCAGTGCAGCACTGGTACTCAGGGAGTGAGTGAGTGAGTGCAGTGCAGTACAGGTACTCAGGGAGTGAGTGAGTGTAGTACTGGTATTCAGGGAGTGAGTGAGTGCAGTGCAGTACTGGTACTCATGGAGTGAGTGAGTGCAATGCAGTACTGGTACTCAGGTAGTGAGTGAGTGCAGTACAGTACTGGTATTCATTTCAACAGCTGCTTCTGATTTAGTGGCTGCTTAAGTGAATGTGACTAAGATCTTACTAAGAGTAGTACAGTTCCACAGCTATGTTGACTTTTTTTTTCAGGTTTAGAGGCCTTTTTTTCTTAACTTATTAGGACTACCTAAAAAAAACATACTAAGACTACCTTTTCATTTCTTCTTTCTTTCTCTCTCCTTTTTTTTTTTTTTTTTTTGATCCTCAACTTTAGGTTGTGGGGGAGGGTGCAATATGTGGACTGACCAGGACACCAAATGAGTTAGTTACAATTCTGCAAAAATTAATAAATTACCCATGGTGGGCATGGAATATTCCACAGCTCATCTAACCTGAATGTAGAAAATTAACTTTGAAAGGTATACTCCAGGCTCAGCTGAAATATGGACTTTTACAACTGCAGCACCCACACAAAGAAACTTAAAATCACTCCAGACAGTGCTTCACATTGAGCACCACTGCATACTCTAGTAAATGTAAGTTGGCCTCTGCACAAAGAATGAGATGAACTTTTACTTTGATCTTATTATTCAAGCTAATGAAACTTGATTCCATCTCCTAACTCAGTTGCAATTTGAACATGACCTCTAAAAACTGTAATTTTGGAAGTCAAAACAAAGTCAGCTAGCCAACCATATAACACATTGCATTGCAAATAATAGCCATACTCTCTCCTCCATGCCAGTCTCGGGCACTAAGATGCAGTAGTTGCTTAAAGTATAAAGAGTTATGGGCTAAGCTCTCTTAATATTTGTCAAACTGAGCTAAATGTTATTGTTTCAGCTACAACTTATTTATCAAGTAAGCACTTTCTCCTCTCCGCTACCTGCTCTTCTCCAGTAGCTACTTATTACACCCCATATGTCCACTTTCTAAGCCACTTATCCGAACATTCAGCAGTAGCATACTTCTCTGTGCCTATCTCATCTGCTATTTTGATACAAAGTCTGTTTATACTGCAAACATATATTACTGTGTGTAGCAGGTATATATTGTAAATATCGGTTTTATGATGTCTTGTGTAACAAAGTGAATACCTAACTAGCGACAAATCAATGCATATCTTTCTTGTAATGGTATTGATTTATTTGTATTAACATCACTTTCCAACCCAACTTATTTTGCTTATAATGTACTATTCACACTGATTTATTGCCACATATACATTTTGTGCCTTGTACTCCAACAATGCTTGAAACAGCATTCTTGGATCAGCACCTTATTCGAGCTGATAAATCATAAAATAAAGATGAGAGGTATGAAATGCAACCCTGTAAAACGGCCTTGTGAATCTTTTTCTTTTCGATTTAACATTTTCCTCAACTAGGGTGGTAGTGCTTAGGTAATAGAATTCTTAAATACTAGTGGCAGACTGTGACCATCCTAGTGTTCTGGCACTGCTGCTACCCCCCCCCCCCAACTGAAAGGTTCATAGGTATTTACTGCACCTACTAGACTATTGATCCATGATGATCTTGAGAAGCCTAGCTCTGCATTTCTGTGAAATTCTTAGTCCCTGTAATTCAAGCACAAATAACCCAGAACCACATTTACATGTTACTAATATCCATAAGTGACAAGGGTACTAAACCAGGGGTTTATTTGTGGTTTCCCACTCATTCATCTAGATTACAGTTTTATAGAATATTTATTTTATTTTATTTTAATCTTTGTTTACCTGTCTTGTCTAACTGGTTTAAAATATCCTTTTCGGCAGAGGCCCAAGGAGGAAAAGCTCCATCATATTACAAACATTTGTAAATAGGCATTCAGTAATATACATGAACAGATGTTAAATAATATACATTAACAATTACACATACATTTGGTAATTGGATTACATTCCTACGAAAGCAGAGGCAGCTGTGACAGTATTAGAATATACTTACGCATTAGTAGATGTTGAACACTGTGCATTTGAAGAGATGTATTAGTGGGTCTGTCAGCTAGATGGCTAGATAAGAGATCATGTAATTAGTGCTTAGAAATTAAAAGAAATGAAGGAGAAAATGAACTAGGTGGGGCAGAAAAATGACAATATTGTAGTAAAAGGTGGTTTGTAAAGCAAGCTCAGAGACAATTATATATATGGCTATCATAAGGCTTACATCTGCAGTACAGAGGTAGGGGGTGAGTAGTCTCACAAAATAAAGTATATAGCCGTGAGATGCTAATAGAAGTATTCAGTTATTGTTGAAGACTGGTTATGAGTCAAAGGATTCTGAATTAATAGTCATAGCTTGTTGTTATGACAGGCTGAAGATAACAGTGGTGTTTATCCTGCAGATACAATATATAGAAAAAGATCCATTGACTTGATATGTGAAGTTTTAGTTGTGTTTTTAATGAATTTGTGTTCTGAATGGATTTAATCAGTAGTTGGCTGTTCTTCCACAATGATTTAGTTATAGTGATTAGTGATTTTTCTCTAGCATGTAAAATTATATTGGGGAGTAGTGTTGTATGCAGTTGTTGAAGGCTGGACAATTGTCTCGCTTATGGAAAAGTATGTGTATTGTAGCTATCTGAGAGGGAGCGAGGTGATGTAATAGTTCTAACCAGATTAATTCTCCATGGACTAGGCGATGATTTGTTGTATTGTTATAAATTACTGCAAATTTAACTCTTTTATTATAACATTGTTCAAGTCTGGACAGTTATGAACAGTTATGGACAGTTATAAGACTTGAAGTTTAGTGAAGACTGAAGCAGCATACAGGAGAGATGTCAGTAAGAAAGGTTATATGTCTTCTGTTTTTTCACTCTGTATAATATACCTAGTTTTTGATAAGTTTTTTTAATCACATGTGATACATGGTAGTCAAATTTCAGCTGGTCATCTATGATGATACCCAGTAATTTTGTGTAGTTTACTTGTTCTATTTTGTGTTGTTTTCAGAGATAATAGCGAATATGGTTGTTTTGGAAGAAATGTGTGCTGTGGGGTAAAAAGCAATAATTTAATATTTTAGAGTTTAGAAATAGTTATAAGTTATTTAGCCATGTTTTAATCGATAAGAAGGATTGTTGCATAAGGTCTTGAATTTTAGAGAGAGAGATTTGGCAGAGCAGATTAGGGTTGAGTTGGGTAAGGGAAGTACTTTACATTATATGGAAAGGAAGATAATTCCAAAGAAGTTCTATTCTCAGTGATGCCTGTCTATCTCACCAATGTGTTCTATTTAGGATGCAGAAGAAATTAAGATCTCATAAGCAGGTGTTTATTCCACTATTAGACTTGTGGATGTGCATTAGATCAAGGAGGCACTGTTCATGAGGCACAGATTGACCCACAGAAGCCTGTATGATACTAAGAAGAGGAACACTATACCCTTACTAATAAGCTGCACATTGAAAAAGGACTTTTTTTATAATAGTGGATACATGCTGAATGAATGACAGTTTGTTGTCCATATAGTTTCCCAGGTCTCCTACAAATGAATTCGTTTTCAGGAGTTTGTTGTCAATGTGATGGTTACAGGTAACATCATGCTTGCCAAAGATTATTGAACATTTTTTGGCATTTGGGAGAGACCATCTTGGAGAATCTTAGTGTACTCCAGAGAGTTTATGATGACATCAAGTTTGCAGTCATCTGGTCAGCCACACACCCTTTACATTATCCTGGATCTTTGAGATGTAAATGACAAAGAGGAATGACCCAAGGAGAGAACCCTGGGGTATACCACTAGTGACAAGTCTTTGGAGGCAGTAGAACTATATATCCAAATTTTGGGGGTTCTATTTATGTTATAATTTGATTTTCAATGAGTTACATAGGGATTATTATTTCTTTGAATACGTTTATTAACAATACCTGAGTGTATGATGAGGTTGAACACCTTTGTAAGTTCTTGATAAAGGATGTGTACCAATTTTCCCTCATCCATTGCTTCAGTAACTTTCTCAAAGAAGTTAAGTAGGTTCATCAGGTAGGATCTCTCCTTCACAAAACTGAACTGGCTTGGGTCAAGAGTTTCTAGGTTTCCTAAGCTCTTATTTATTAATTCCATAATGATCCTCTCCATAGTCTTACAGATGAGCTTGATCTGACTTATGTGTCTGTAATTTCTCAGGTCCAGTGATGCCTCCTCATCTTTGAGCAGGGGGAGGACTGTTGCTGTCCTCAATTTGTATGGCACAAAGCCTGTTTGGTAACTAATATTGAATAGCCTCTGCAGGGGGTATGACAGAACCCGTTTCTTGCTGGTCAATAAGCAGTCTTGTATGCTGTCCATCCCCACAGATGCAGTATTCCTGAGTATGGGTAGTACTTTTAGAACATATTATTTGGAGATTCTGCGGTGTATATGTTGGTATGTAAGCTGGGAATGCGGAGTACGTATGGGTTCTGATAGTAGAGTGGCACAGAATATGTGATACCTTTTACCTTTGGCTCTGTGCAATTCTCGCATTGTTACTAAGGTTTCTAACACGTGATAAAGATGACTTCATAGTTGTCTTTTGCCTGCGTGGCTATTTTTATCTCATATCTAGTTCTGGCTGATTTGATCCGGGACTGGAGTTCCTCGGTAAATTTAACAAGGTGTTTTTGACATCTTGATAGTTACATTTATTATTGCATGCAATGAGTTTTTTTTATTGTAGAACCTGTTTATATTTGGCTCCACCATAGGAGATTAGTTTTAAATTTGGCTTTGCATTTGCTTCAGATGTAGAGAGGTGCATCTATTCAGCTATTCATATGTGCATAGAATTTCACAGGAAAAGATTCCACATAAGCAATGGGGTCATTAGGTTAGAGCGGGATGTTTAATTTAGTCAGGTCATTACTCACTTTTCATAGATTAGTTTTTGCATAATCTCTGAATACCCAAGTGTTTGAGGATACTTCTGGCTTTGGTCTTACAGCAAATGTGACTGATTTACGGTCTGTATTGATGATACAGAAAGTTACAATTAAGGAAAACACAGCTGTCCTATTGATGAAAACCAAGTACAGAATTTAGTCTTCCCTAATTGGAGATGGACTAACTGGTAACCAAATGGAAAATGCACCAAACAAGCCTGTATATGAACTCCGTTTATTGCAGAAAAAACACACCAAGATTAAGCACTTTTGTCTTTAACATAGAAGACTTCATCAGAATAAAGCACACCGATTCAAGAACCATTTTTATACCAGTACGTTACATAATAGATAAAATTGAGTCAATGGTATTATCAAAAAAAGTCACATGTAAAATGGTCACATGAGTAATATTAAATACACAGGATGTTAATATTCAAGCCAACTTAGATTTTTACAAATAAAACACTGTTATATATTAAATACCTTCAGCATATGTTTAAAAATGCAGGCCCAGTAATGCATGTAAAAATGTTAAAATACTTAAAGATTCATAGATTTTTCTTTCAGGGCTGGAAGTATTGTCAAGGAATCATTTATACCTGTTGGAAAATTAGCTGCTAGTCTGAGTTGCCAAGCCAGCTCCTTTTTACTTAATAAATTCTTCCAGTCACCCCCCCCCCCAATCTATGTCCACAGTATCCAAAATACCAAATTTAAAACCTTTAAAATTAGAACAAGTGAAGGAATACCTATATAATGCACTTGTATCCTTCTTGTTTTTAACATCATATACATAGCATAGATTCTGCTTTTCAACGCCCTCTCTGTTTTTCCAACATAGAATCCATTGCACATATCACATAGAGCAAGGTACACCACTCCGGTAGTAAAACAATTTCCTTTCTTGAATATAACCTAGATAGCATCTTATTAGCTAGGTGGGTTTGAGGTGCTTTGAAAATATTAGTACATTGGGAGCACCTCCCACAAGGTGTTGTACCACAACCACCTTCTATCAGTAAATTCAACTTGTTTTCCATAAGATGTTTAATATTCATGCCCATCTTGCTGATAAAAACTGGTTTATCTCCCACTGCAGTTAACACATCATTATTGACCCTAAATATACTCCAGTTCTTTTTTAATATGTTTTTCACTTCATATGATATAGAACTGTATTGCACTATACATGCATGCTCATAAATCTTCGTTTCACCAGGATCTGTGGGAGCTATATTAGTTAATGGATGGTTTCCTAACAGAGGCTTTTATTTTTTTTTTCCCCATCCTGTGTAAACCTCATCAATAATTTGTTCCACCATCTGTTTGGGGTATCCCCTTTCTAAAAACAGATCCCTTAATGTGAAAAATTCCTGCATCACATAACTCAATTCTGAAGTCATGCATGCAATTCTTATAGCCTGTCCTTTGACTAAGCTCTTTTTCTGTGAAAGTGGATGGTTGCTCGTATAATGAAGGTAAGAATTACAAAAAGTGCTCTTACAAAATATGTTAGATTTGAAACCTGTAGGTGTATGGGAAATTGCCATGTTCAAGTAATGTATACCTCTAGTGTTGTAATAATAAGTAAATTCTAAAAATGAGGCAGTTTTCTCCAGGTGGTTAATAAAGCCAGGGATATTGTCTTCTTTTCCCTTCCACAAAATAAAGATGTCATCCAAAAACTTGCAATATAACTGGATGTTGTTCCAAAATTTTTTGTGGAATACATATCTTAATTCCCAGCCTACTAGCACTATATTTGCATATGTAGGGGAGCAGGCAGCCCCCATGACAACTCTTCTTGTTTGTTGGAAATATTGGCCCTCAAAGAATAAAAAAATATTCTCTAAGATAAGTGCCATCATTTCACACACCAGGTTTACTTTATCATGATTCAAGGTGGAACATGTAAAGAGTGTCTTTTCAAATAATTCTAGTCCTTCTTGCTTAGGAATACAGGAAAAAAGATCTTTCACATCAATGGTTAAAAACAACAAAACAGCTGCCCATAGATTTTGCTTAAGCTGCCCTAGAAAATCCAAGGAATCCTTAACTAGATGCACTGCTCTCTCCACTACATGCTTAGTCATTTTGTCTATAAACAGCGCCAGATTGTGTGTTTTGGAGCCACTGGCAGCAACAATCGGTCTAAAAGGTAGTTCAATGATGCTTTTGTGTATTTTTTGGATGCTGAATA